>NC_048232.1:56912576-56979330 GCF_002007445.2 Ailuropoda melanoleuca
ACAGCTTTAAAAAAAAAAAAAAAAGAAGAAGCTTTTCATTGTTTTTCATTCAGGTGAAAATTTAAAAAGCAGAGCAAAATACAAAGCATATGAACTGGAAAACTATCATTTCTTTTTGACACTATGGTGCCGTGCATTGTAAGGCACTGTTAGTTTTGGACTAGGTTACAGTATAATGAGCTCTAGCAAATATTACATGCCATTCTATTAAGAAACACTTCACTTACACAGTAGCTAATTTATTTTTAAATACAGCTGTGTGCTAAGGTATCAAATAAAACTTAATAGGCAACAAGATAATGTTTAGAGCTCAGGCTCTAAAGACAAGCAGACTGGCTTCAAATTTAGTTACTGCCACTTACTAGCATGTGACTTTGGTCAGGCCATTAAACTCCTCAAGCCTCAGGTTTTTCCATCTTTAAAATTAATATAATAACAATACCTATCACATTCTACTTATGTAGGGGTTTTATTAAATAATGTATGTAAAGTGCTTGTAAAGTGCATATTACCTTTCAATAAATAATTACAGCTTTTATTGGAACATGAATATAACAGGGTAGAGGTGAAGCATAGGGGCACAATTAAAGTATTATGGACAGCATTTTAAACATCATACAAAATTGTTTCCTTTCTCCTAAAAAAATATGGCCTAATTTATAACACTATGCTATTAACAGGCTCATGACCGGAAAATTTTGTTATTAATTTTGAAGATCTGCTCAAATTGCCCCTTTGAGTACCACTCTTTTCTATGTGTTGTACTTTCTGACACAGATAGTAAGCATCCCCTTCACTGTACTTTCTTAATGTGTAGCTAATGAATTCTAAGAAAAGAAATAGATTCAGCAATATAATATGAAGGTGATATTTTTCATCAAAGAACGAGTGTTATTTTGACAGCAGTTCCCCTGGTATCTGATCATTTATCATCCCTAGTGACACTAGAAATGTAATGTTATCAGCAGCCACAAGTTAATTGGAAAGATTAGTAGAGCACTTGTTCGACAAATAGATTGACTTCAGAAAGATACAGTTGAGTCCTTATTTGATTTTACACTTTGTCCATAAATTGTAGTTTTATTGGTTCAAGAAGCTATATTGATTAGATAAAAATAAACACAATTTCTCCCACTTCCATTTTAGCAGCCAAAGAAAATCCTGTTTGAAACATGTAAGGATCTTGAGTTAAACCAGATGCAAAGTATTAATGAAGCTTTAGGGGTAATGTGTCAATAATAAATGTGAGGAAATGGAGTGAGATGGGAGGGTATTGAGTTTGATCAATCAACGAGTGGAGTGCTAGAAGTGAAAAGAAAGTCTTAATACAGCAGTGATCTTCCATTGTTCAGCTTTTTTTTGATTTCTAACACAAGCTATAGAGAATATAATGAGAAAGCCCAGGATTGAGGTTTGGAATTTTTGCCATAAGAAATGAGGCAAAGAACAGAGTAAAAGAGTGTTATAGGTTAAATGTGCCCCCCACATTCATGTGTTGAAATCCTAACCCCTGGCACCCCAGAACTTAATCATATTTGGAGATAACGTCTTTAGAGAAGTAAGTAAGTTAAAATGAGGTCTTTAGGACAGGTCCTAATCCAGCATGGATGTTATTTTTATAAGAAGAAGAAATTTGTGGGGCGCCTGGGTGGCACAGCGGTTAAGCGTCTGCCTTCAGCTCAGGGCGTGATCCCGGCGTTATGGGATCGAGCCCCACATCAGGCTCCTCTGCTATGAGCCTGCTTCTTCCTCTCCTGCTCCCCCTGCTTGTGTTCCCTCTCTCGCTGGCTGTCTCTATCCTGTCAAAAAAATAAATAAAATCTTAAAAAAAAAAAAAAGATTAAAAAAAAAAAAAGAAGAAGAAGAAATTTGGACACAGACATGCACAACCAAAGAGGAAAGACCATATGAAGACAAAGAAAGAGGATGACCATCTTTTGCAAGTTAAGGAGAAAAGCTTCAAAAGAAATCAATCCTGCAGACACAGACAACCCTGCTAGACATAGATCTAGCCTCCAGATCTATAAGAAAATACATGTTTTGTTTTTTAAGTCTTATTTACTTAAGTATTCTCCACACCCCACTTGGGACTTAAACTCATGACCTTGAGATCAAGCACCACATGCTTTTCTGACTGAGCCAGCCAGGTGCCCCAAGAAAACAAATGTTCAAGTCATGCAGTCTGTGGTGCTTTGGGATGGCAGCCTTATCAAACTCATATGGAGAGAAAAATAAGGGGCTGGAGAGAAGAGAAACGATGTCTCACTTCCTCCAAGGTCATCCTGTGCCATTGTCACCTCCTTCTTGCCAAGATGACCGTTATCTGGTCTCCAAGAACCATAGGTCTTCAAAAGGGTATTTGTGGCATAAATTGTTCCCTGATCTTTTGAGGGTCCTTATTTATTCTCTCTGTGTTATTTTGGGACTGATCATTAACTACTCCCATTTCTTGGGAAATTTCCCTATAATAATCCTCATCCATAGGTAGAAACATTTGACTAGTGAGAGTTGGCACAAGAAATCATGGGGTTGGGGTNGGGGCGCCTGGGTGGCACAGCGGTTAAGCGTCTGCCTTCGGCTCAGGGCGTGATCCTGGCGTTATGGGATCGAGCCCCACATCAGGCTCCTCCGCTGTGAGCCTGCTTCTTCCTCTCCCACTCCCCCTGCTTGTGTTCCCTCTCTCGCTGGCTGTTTCTATCTCTGTTGAATAAATAAATAAAATCTTAAAAAAAAAAAAAAAGAAATCATGGGGTTTACCCACCTTTTTATTTTTTATTTTTTAAAAAGATTTATTTATTTTAGCGAGAGAGTATGGGGGTTGGAGGACCAAAGGAAGAGGGAGAGCAGCAGACTCCCTGCTGAGCAAGGAGCCCAATAGGGGGCTTGATCTCGCAACCCCGAGATCATGACCTGAGCCTAAACCAAGAGTTGGATCCTTAACCAACTGAATCACACAGGCACCCAGATTGATCTTTTAAAATCAATATATAGGATGACCTCAGCTATAATAAAATTACATCAACACTAAGTATTCAATTATATATGTCAGTAAAAATTTCCTGTTGTAAATTAGTTAGTTGGCATCCCAGAAAAATGAATGAAGATAACTTATTGAAACAGTAGTATCTGCTGTTCTTCCTTTTCTTGTTTTGTTTCTCTGTCACTTTTACTGTCTTCCATCAAAGTAGATAGCCAGAGTTTAAAAGTCTAGGGATTTTTGGTGGAGTGGAAATCTTCAGAAGTAAAGTGCTATCACAGATACTTTTTGTCTTTTGAATGAAAAACTTTTGTTGCTGTTTCTGAAAATCTGGGGGCTGAAACTGGCCAACAGGAGTGTTGACATAGTTAAAAATATGAGGTCCACAACAAGCTTCACCATTCCCTAAGATATTCAGTCTGATTCCAGGAAATAAGTCAGCTCAAAATCTCTGGGCCCTAAGCCAATAAAAAAGATTATGTTAGATGATCGTACAGAGTTTGGAAGAAAGAGTGCCTTTAAGAATCAAGGAAGCAGAGAAAATGGATTAGGGAATGGAAGAGAAGATTCTAAGTTCCACAAGTAATGGTTATCTCACGATGGCTCCATGCTGGACCAGGGGAGTTGACTTAGTCTTTGTAGAGTGGTTGTATTACATATCTAGGGAGGTGCTATATCTGTTACAGAAAGACAGATCCAAATCTCAAGCAGAAAGACAATCTATTCAGTGACATGATGGAAATGTTTAGGTATTATTTGATCAGTCATTGAAATAATATCCCTGGATTCAGTTCCCTCTTCTCTTTCAGTTCTAGTCACCATAATATCAGCACTATTATCCAGCAAGCCCTCCCCTCTTGAGCTTAAGTAGCTCCAAATTGTACAAGCTCTGAACTGCATATTTTAAAGGAAAGAGAGAGATTCTCTTAGGCAGGACCCTTTGCTCCAATTAAGGCTTTTCATGCAATTCATTAACCCTGAATCTGTCCCATGTTCATCTATGAACCAATCACTGTAAACCAAAGGAATGTGCTCTGCTGACTGGCCAGACTACAGTTATATGTACATGTATGGATCTTGAGGATAAAATCAGCTTCATCCAAACACTTAGAATAAGATTGAAAGAAGTGAGAGTTTTTAAAAACAAAAATGGTCTCCAAAAAGAAAAAAGCAGATCCTGGGTGCAAAGATTTCTATATCCCACATCTAGCATGAAAACAGAGCACTCCTGGACATCAAAAGAATATTACAGACTTAGGCAAAAAAGATGCTAGTATTAAATAGTAAACAGGAGCTTGGAAGTCACTTTCTCATTTTGGAGGTAGTGCCTAGATCTCCTGATTTCTGAGTGTAAGTTGAAGAGGATACCCTTAAAATGACTGGGATGAAATTCCCATCCAGCATAGGAGAAGTGCAACTCTGAGATAAATCTAAACTGATTTAATGGTATATACAAAGTAATATTTCTTTTACACTTCACTTGTGGAGAAAGATTAATGTCCTTTCATGACTATTTTGACTTGCTTAGTAAATGCTACCCCAGAAAAATTTCTGAACTTGTAAGTTTAAATGCTGTCATTGGAATCATGGAAAGTCACCACAGAAATGCCAACATTTGATGACTAAATATGACCTAGAATATTTTTCATTGTGACATACTCATAAATTAATGAGTATACAGAACTGTAGCCATCCCATAATGCAGCCATTTACTGAAACCTAGCTTACAAACTATACTCTTGACCTCAGGGCCATCACATGAGTTTGAGAAAAGTGAATAGAGTGGATGGAGGGGGATGTTTTACTTAAAGACAGAGACTCTTTAAGAGGAAAAAATGAAAAAAGAAAACAAAATCTTGGATCATATATCATATGTCCTCTTGATACCTCTCTGAGTTAACTTCTTTTTCTGAAAATATTAAAAATATACATCTGTACTTCCGAAAGAAGAGACCCTTTTGTTACTAGAATTAAGGTTGTGTTTTAATGTAAAAACAATGAAAAACTATAAATATGGTCCCAACTGTAAATATATATGGAACATTTTAAGTCCTAAAAACATACATTTTTGCCTACACATTCCAGCAGAATAAATAATGAAACCAGATGACCTCCGGTGGTGACAGATGGGCTCAGCTTTTGACAATGTGATTTTTACATTTGCTCTAAGCTAGAACATCTTTAAACTTGATGAGGAATCAAATGAGAATTTTATTGCACAATATGATATAAGACTCAGTCATATAAATTGAGCATGAACCTAGAGCATTAATTTGCAATAACTTGAGCTACATATAATTATACAAACACTAATTCTAATCAGTAAAGCAGAAGCAATTTTGCAGTATAGTAGTTCGGCTTTCCAGCATGGTGCAGAGCCGATGGTTAGTTTGCTCCTTCAGTTCACTGAAAATTAATTTTCTTTCTCTTGGTAACTTGGTTAATTTAGTGATATATTTCTCCAGGAGATATCTTCCATGCCAAAAGTTAATACCTTCAAAAGTCTAAGAAATTATCTTCATCCAATTTGCTGTATGTCTGCAATGTAGAAATCAATTGCTCCCTACAGAAGGTTTATTTCATTAATCATTAGGTTTTATAGTTTTCTTTTTTCCTACTGGTACCTAAGGCATTTATTTAATTTTTTTTCTTTTTATTTATACTGTTCTGAGTCAATAATGAGGAAAACTCTAAAGAAATGAAAAGTTAGAGATTTTACATATAGTTTTCATTACCCTTCAATATACTGAGATAGACCAACTGCCAAACATTTATGTATTTATTTCATGGCAAGAAATCCAATTTTCCTTTTTTCCCCCAAGTTATTATAGTTAGCTAGAAATTTTTTCATTTTTGTTTTAAATTGAATCAATGGAGGGCAAATCTGTATATATATATATACCAAAGAATATATCACGGAATGATTTTCCACTACAATTTCCCCATGGGAACGCTCTGCTACCAGACAAGTGTTTAGCTGTTTTCCATCAGATCATCTGTACCCAGTTATGGAATGCATAACCTACTTTGAATCCTGCTTGATTTTTTTCATTAGGTTGGGATGTAGAAATGAATATCTTGCCTGCATTAAAAAAAAGTATGGATGAATCAAGTAGTTAAAAGTCTTCTTTTTTGTTTCATTTGAATATAGTTACATATACAACAAATTTTTGTTTGATTAATTGAAGTTTTTAAGCTAATTCAACAAATCAGCTTTCTTAATTCTTCTTAGTCTTTACTTGTCCAGGGGAAGCTGTATCCACTGGTGAATGAGAATGCAGGTCCTTCAGTCAGGTCACCTGGGTCATAATGCTTATTTCATACTGAAGAGCTGTGTTAATCAGAACTGGCGTGACACAAATGACAAAACCAACCTACGGTATTGTACAGAGAAAGAGAATTCATTGACTTCTATAACTGAAAGAGAGAAAGTATATCCAGGGACACAAAGTCACCAGAATTTTGTCTTGCTCCGTGCTTCAGCTTTTCTTCCTTCTATACTGTTTTTATTTTCAGGCAGTTTCACTCCTGGTGCCATCAAAGATGGCCACTGGTCTCTCCAAGCCTACGCTATTCCTACAACTCAGGGAAAAATATTTCTCGTGAATGAGTCTGAAAGTCTTGGAACTTTTTATATATTCTTCTTTGAAGTGAGTCACAATGCTTAGATGACAAGAATGGTGTGTAGCATAGACCCAAATACCAGATTGACAACTCCAACTGGCTAAGGGGGCGATTCCCAAAAGAAACATGCCATAGGCAATCAAAAAGGCAGAGATAGCCTTGCATGATAACCTTGAGCAAGTTACTTTACCACCATGAGCGTGACTTCCTCTTCTGTGTATATAAAGAGACGAACTCTGTAAGTTCTATCATAGTAGAGAGAAAGGAAGAGATCCTTAGTAGAACTAGCAGAGTTCTTTTTTATTTTTTTTAGTTTTTTTTTTAATTCTGGGAAATAAAAGCAAAAAGAACCTTATTAACAATTTAATAGAGTGAACGAAGGCACAAAGAAAGCACAGAAAGAGTCTTTAGAAAAAACGAGAGTAAAACTGTCACCCTGAAAGAACTCTGAGCTTGAAATCGTTAGAAAAGTAAAAGAAGAAATCAATAATTAAGAGAGTGAATTGAGAGCATGTGTAAAAGGCAAGTGGTGTTTCTGCTTCTTCCTCTTCCCTGATCCATCTGCTCTACTACCTTGTTTTCCCAGGTGCACATAGCTAAGTATTTGCTCTCAGTCAAAAAGAACAAAGTATTCTCTGGAGAAATGGGACAAACCACTGAGGAAAAATCAGAACAGGGTAATCATGGCTCAGGGCAAAGCCTCCCCAATCTGGTTTGGGTCTCTGCCACACGGAAGGCCAGCTCTGCATTGCATAACCTAGAGTGAAGCCTGCAAGTCGATCAGCACACGATGTTCAGCTATTTTCCCAGGCAGCCCCAATCTTCTGGAGGAAAGAATTCCAGAGAAAGTAGAATGCCATATACATACCCGCGAAGAAAACCCATGCCAGTCACCAAGAATAATCAACTTAAGTTCTTTTAAAACATGATGAAAGCATTAAAACTCACTAGACATACGAAGAAAATCGTAAGTATGAGAGGACCAAAATAATATAGCAATTCACACTACACAATACAGACAATTCAGGGAACAAAACAACTTTTTTTAAAAAATCAAGCATCCTCAGGGATGCTCAGGCCAGAATATTTCGTTCTCATAAAACAGCAACAGGATATTACTTTAAAGCAACAATTCGGGAATAATAAATTCTAAAAAGAAAGAATGGATACAATAGGGAAAACTATCAACAAAAATTGAAGAAAATATCCCAGACTTAAGAATATTGCAAGTCTAAAGAGTTTAAGTGTCCACACAGCGCCAAGAAGGGTGAATAAAAGATATGTCATAATGAAATTTCAGTATATAAAGAAAACATAGAGAATCCTAGAAGCTATCAAAAAGAGAAAAAAGTAAATGCTGGCTATAAGGGAATGAGAATCAAATAGACATCATCCTTCTCAGTAGAATACCAGATGGTTGAGAACATCAGAGCAAAAAGAAAATGAGTTTTAAACCAGACTAGTCTATTCAGTAAAACTACCAATTTAGGACATGAAAATAAATAATTGTTTTTTCTGACAATTAATGTACTTAATCCCATTTTCAGATAAGATAATGCACCAAAATAAGAAATTAAAATCAGCAGTTACCCACCCCCAAAATGAACAAAAGCAATTTAAGGGAAAAAAATTAAAATTCCAAGATGACAGCTTTGCAGTTCAAATTAGAACAGATATTTGGTGGGATCAAAGAATAGCGTCTTCATAAAAATAATGGAATAGATGTCAAGTAATCGAAAGTGTCAAAAGATATCATTTTTGAAATGTAAATTTCGCTATCATATAAAATAAAATATGTGAAAGATTTCATTTTCTCATTAGCTAATGAAGTAAAGATGTTATAGCCAATTCAAAGAACACATAATATATAGGCAACCAAGAATGCTAAAATGAAATTTTCAGAATGCAGAACTGTTCAATATCCGCAGGGCAATAGTCGATTTCACTCCACCTGACAGAATTCATTTATATTTCTATGGACATGAATGATTTACTTTTTTATCAATTTTCTACAACTTGGAGCACTAAAAGACCTCAAAGACAATGAAAAGCGCAGTTAACCTAGTAAGGTGCGTTAGAAGTCCAAGCCTGTCTCTGTCGAATTGTTATGAAACCATCCTGAACCATCAATGTGTCCAGCACAACGTGATGTTCTGCGTGGCCTGGTCTGATCTGCATGCCTATTCTGGACCTAGAATTTAAGACAAAGCAACTAAATCATCACAAACTGATCTTGGACATGTTTTATTTCCTACAGAAAACTTGGGATGCTAGCACCTAGAGTGAAAACATACTAGTCGGTAAACAGGAGATGTCTGACAGACAGCCGGATACAGTCTTTCTTCTATCTGTAGGAGTGACAGCGCTCTGCTTGTATGTACGCCTGTGTCCTGGAAAATGCAGAGGGCTGACAGTAATCAAATGGTACTTTTATATACAGAATATCGGATTTTTGTTCTCAGAAACTCTAGCACTATTGTAATTTCCATGTATGAATACCAATATGAATAACTCTCAAGGACTTGACTGATTACTTGCAGGAAATTATTGCTTGTACCTAACAATAAAGGGCAATGGGATAATATATCATTTGACTATAAGAACTAAATAAGAGAATAGTCTCTGTCTCTCTCTCTTTTATTTTTTAGTAGTCTCCATGCCTAGCGCCTCAGGCCTTTTATATTCCTCCAAAGTTTTTTATCTTTTGTTTTGTTCTTTTTTTTAACCAGGGACTTGACTTAACCATTAAAATTTCAAATTCTTGTTTCCCTTTTAGTGGAAGATAGAGTTAACCTCAGATCAGTTCATTTGGCCCTTTCTGGGCTGCTCGGAGTCTCTCCCATGTAGATGTACTCGGGGGTCAACTGAGGTATCGGCAGAGTTTGCACACAGAACTCCGTTTCCTCTCTCTGACTTTCCTCTTCCTAGGATTTCACCTCTAGCTTTCCAGTAAGTTCGGCCCAAACCCTGTCCTTTTCTTCAACACAGCAAGACAGAGGGTTTTCCGTTAAAGTTTTAACAGACCACATGTATAGTCTAGGACCCGTCCTTCAAGAAAAAGCTATAAAAATAAAAAATTCACCGTCAATCTCTTTTTCCTAGTGTCATGTCTTTTTCCAAGTCTACCTGCTTTTGTTCGCTCTCCACTCTCAGGTAGTTGTTTTTATATTTTNTTAAAGTTTTAACAGACCACATGTATAGTCTAGGACCCGTCCTTCAACAAAAAGCTATAAAAATAAAAAATTCACCCAGTGTCAATCTCTTTTTCCAAGTGTCATGTCTTTTTCCAAGTCTACCTGCTTTTGTTCGCTCTCCACTCTCAGGTAGTTGTTTTTATATTTTCTTCCAGGATCTGTGGTTAGTGTCTGCGGTATGTTTGGTCCAACAGCAGCTGCGCCATCATAGCTGACCTGGGACTCATAAATTCATTTTTTATATACATTTATATGTAATTAATTTCTTCCACCAATAAAACACATTGTGATACAGTGTGATTTTTCAATAAGATTGGTAATAATTTTACTCCATTTTCATAAATCTAATAGAAAAGACTAGGTTAACAGGATACGAACCAGTAGTGGAAAGATCATTTNAAGTTTTTTAGAAAAAAAAAGATAATACTAGTTTGTTTTGTTTTGTTTTGTTTCATTGGATAAGATTTTGCCAAATGTGTGAAAAATCCAAAAAACAAGACTCTTCTTTGTTCTTTTCTTTCTGGGAACTGGACACATTTCACATGCCTAATAGATAGGTTTTATGTTCTTTAAAAATTTCTGTTATCTGAGAGATAACCACTTTGTTTAAGGCCAGTGACTTTAAAAAAAGATACCAAATGTATCAAAAAATTATGACTGAAATAGTTTTTTGTTTCTCTAATACTTCTAAATACAAAATGAGACCTTTGAGCCCTTTGTATATAATTGAGTAACTTTCTGCAAATTTAACAGGGAAACAATAGAATATTATTATAATAAAATCAATAAATAATACAAAAGCCAGCTAATCTGCCATTATTAGTTATTTTTTATTGAAGTAAAATTGACATACAATTTTATATTAGTTTCACATGTACAACATAGTGATTTGATATATATATATATATTATGAAATTACTGATCTGTTCTCTTAGCAATTTTGAATTCCTTAATATAGTACTGTTACTGCAATCACTATCCTGTCCATTACACCTCAGAACTTACTCATCTAGTTGCAAGTGTGTGTTCTTTAACATCTTCCAATTCCTTCACCATTCTTGATTTTATATCTAGTGCCAAAACAATTGAAAAAGAGTGAACCTATCAATCGCATCTGTATAAATTTTACCAAAAATCAGCCAAATAGAGCTAAATAAATATCTGAATGTTTTAACATATTATGTAAAAGTTGTTTGGGATTAGTTTTTGTAGTAATTCCACCAAGCAGTCCATTTTTTTGAGTACCCAGCTGTGCAGGCAAGAATTTATACAAAGAAGGGTGACTAAAAGCTTTTAAAAGCTGAAGAATGATAGACACAGAGACAGAAAAAGAGAGCACAACCATAAGAAAGAAAAACACAGGAGGCTTTTTTTTTTTTTTTAAGATTAAGACTGGCATTTGGAAAGAATTAGAAAACAGGAAAGAATGTTATGAGATTAAAAAGTTTAAAAGGTAAAAAAAATGAAATGCAAATAAATGAAAACCAAATAAGAACCAGCTTTGTCACAATGAAATCAAATACAAGTTATGAGGGGGAAAGAACATTACAGAACACGCTTATAACAAAGTAAAGGGCCATCACAGCATACTTGAATGTGATGTCCAGTTGGTAAAAGTGTTCAAACAGATAACTAACTGTAGTTAAAATTCGGAAAAAAACAATTAGGACTAAATTGGTTAGAGTATAAGTTTAGAAGATATGCACCAAATGAAAACAAAGTTGATGGCCTATAACAAGTTGAAATAAGTGATGCTTGAAATATACCACTTCCAAAAAATACAAGTTGGAAGTTGACAGTGTAAAGATATATTCTCACTAGAGAGAGGAAAGAATACATTCGTTGCTTTCCAAACGTCATTTTTATTATAACATATTTATTTCCCTGGTTTCATTTATATAACTTAAATAAAAAACAGACTCTTGTTTGTTCTTTTTTTCTATAAGAACTTGTTGTTTAGCAAATCTGGAATGAAGTTATGATAGACTGTAATTTTTTTAAGCCTATGATGTTAAAGAAGGCTTCATTGCCAATCCTAAGAGAATTGAAGAATGGAATTTTCTATCTTAAACTTATAAAAATGAATAACCCTAATCAAATAATAAAAACAATAAAATGAAAAGTGTTCCATTTTGAAAGATCTATGGAGAAATTTGGTTCTCACACACACTCGATCTCGGCATTTATATGCTCCTAAAATTTCCAACTAACTACTGTCTACATTTGATTTATGAACCTGCCCTAGATTCCATTACCTAACATAGATAAACTATGTAATAAATGATTTTAGCTTCATTCTTCAGTATGATTTTTAGATAAGACCAATAGAGCAAAGAAAAATGATGGGATAAAAACTTTCAAAAACAAAAATGAAAGTAACTGTGTTTTCTCTAAATATTTTTTTCTTTCTCTTGTAGTAACTGAAATGTTATCACTGTTATTGAAAATTAGAAAAAGTCTCTGCTCTGTAATTAGTAACTAGACTAACAGATATTATTGCATGTGTGTTATAGCTATGTAGTAATCCTGTGCTGCTAAAGATGGTAAGTTCTGAGGCCAGGCATTGTGAGTTCAAGTCCTGTCTCCAAATGCTTCAGCAAATTATGTAACCTCCCTATGTCACAGCGTTTTCCCTATACAGTGGGGATCATAATGTTCTCTCATAGGTTTATTGGAAAGGGAGTACTTTACAGCAGTGCTTCCTGTATTATTACTATTACAATTATAGAATACACAAACTAGTGGAATTGAAATCTAAAATTATGAATATTGTAAATTATTGGGTATTTACTTACCAGTCTTTTCTGGTCTTATTAGCACATGATCTTTTGAAACCAAAAGGGAGAAGGATAAGGCATGTGAAGAAATATCAGAATCAAGAGAGGTTTTGTTTGGTTTTGTTTTCAAAATACACCTGCCTAGAAGTCATTTAAAGCCTGCTGGATTAAAATTTCAGGATGGAGGTGAAGTAGAGAGGAGAGGTAAGTTCTGTGTGTCACCTTTTCATTCCCATCCCTGGAGAGCCACTTTTCTAGGATATAGATTCCAGAATAACTCACCCCAGTGAATGTCCAACGCTAATCATTATAACCTTCCTTTCCCGTTTCTCAATAGTCCAGAAGAACAAGATTTTGCAACTTTTCTGTTATTCCCTCCCCTAGAGAGGCAAGGAGAAGAGGAAATTAATAGAGCATGCCCTTCTCTGTGTCTTTTGCTTCATCAAAGTTTCACCTAAATCATAATATTTCAGAACCCTGTGACTCTTCATCTTTGATAATAACAGTAAGCATATTTCCTTTATATTCCATTTTCTAGATCAAAGTAGACAAATTTGAGTTGCTAACTTTAGATTTAAAAATATTAAAAAGGATTAGGGCGACTGAGTGGTGCAGTCAGGTGAGCGTCCAACTCTTGAAACTCAGGTCATGATTTCAGGGTCCTGGGATCAAGCCCCAAGTCAAGCCCCACATCAGGCTCCATGCTCAGCATGGAGTCCGCTTGAGATTCTCTCTCCCGCTGCCCCTCCCATTCATGCTCTCTCTCTAAAATAAATAAGTAAATCTATTTTAAAAATCAAAAAAGATTATTCAGACCTTAATAATTATTGGTATGTGTTTTGTTCTTGCTCTGAGAAAAGGAAGGAAAAATATTTTTAGCAACAAAAAAGTTGAAAACTTGAAAATCTGTGACTAAAGATATGATTAAGACTAGGTGCATATCTGCATCACTGCAAATGGTAAGATTTCATTTTTTGATGGCTGAGTAATATTCATGTATGTATATATCTTCTTTATACATTCATCTGTCAATGGACATCAGGACTCTTTCCATAGTTTGGCTATTGTGGACATTGCTATTATAAACATTGGGGTGCAGGTGTCCCTTCAGATCACTATGTTTGTATCTTTGGGATAAATACCTAGTAGTGCAATTTCTGGGTTGTAGGGTAGCTCTATTTTTAACTTTTTGAGGAACCTCTATACTGTTTCCCACAGTGACTGTACCAGCTTGCATTCCCACTAGCCATATACAAAGGTTTCCCTTTCTGTCACCAACATTTGTTGCTTCCTGACTTGTTAATTTCAGACATTCTGACTTGCGTGAGGTGGTGTCTCATTGTGGCTTTGACATGGATGGAACTAGAAGGTATTATGCTAAGTAAAATAAGTTAATCAGAGAAAGCCAATTATCATATGATTTCACTTATATTTGGAATTTAAGAAACAAAACAGGATCAGAGTGGAAGGGAGGGAAAAAATAAAATAAGACAAAAACAGAGAGGGAAACAAACCATTAGAGACTCTTAACTATAAGAAACAAACTGAGGGCTGCTGGAAGGGAGGTGGGTGAGGGGATGGGGTAACTGGGTGATGGGCATTAAGGAGGGCACGTGATGTAATGAGCACTGGGTATTATATAAGACTGATGAATCACTGAACTCTACGTCTGAAACTAATAATACATTATATGTTAATTAATTGCATTTAAATAAAATACCTTTTTTTTAAAAAAGAGTGGGTACATATGCTCTCTTCTCAAAAATGCTATTAGTAATCTTCAAACATGGTTTTCTGTTCTAAAAATAATTCACAATAAATTTGAGTCATCCTGCTTGTAAGTAACTTGTGCAACTAACTGTCACGATATGTTGAATTTTACAGCAGGTTATCTTTTCTATGCATTTAGAATCCCTGTTAAATGGAATCTTTAACCTTGACCAGGGATTCAGAAATCCTATTTAATATCTACTCCATGCACTGATAGATATGACTAAATAAAAATCTTATATGTTTAGATGCAATTTATGATTTTCTCAACCTGTAGCAAACGTATTATTGCCTGGAACTGACCATAATTAAAGTAGTGTTAGGCTCCTCTAATGTTTATAATGGTGGCTGAAATGTTAATTCCATTTGGTTCTCTGTTTATGTGGTGACTATTTTGGGTTCTATTTACACGGTTATGTATGGGTCCTTCCTCTATTTATTCAACAAAATAATTTGTGAGCCTGTTATGTACCTGGCAAAACAAAGAAGAACAAAGTACAGTTCCTGTCCTCTAACTCACTGAGGAGAAAGCCTGAAAAGCACTGAGAAGAACGTCTAAACTTTAACAAAAAAAAAAAAAAAAAAAAAACGCAACTTTCAAAGTAGGCTTGCTTGAGGGTAGGATTTAATTAGGAACTAGGAATTTCATGTTAAGATCTAAGATGTAGAGAGGCTTCTCTAAGCCCAACATTGTGAGAAAATTTTCTCCCCTGGGTTCTAGGGGACATTAGAAGCAATAGCCATGGGAATCTCAACAGAGTGAAGAGGGAGAGAAGTAAATGTTTCTTTTGAATAGACCAAAGAGGTACTTGGAAAGAATTTTGGTGTTAGTAAAGGACATTAACTGAGGAAATCCAATAGATTTCATTTAACCAGTCATTTAACAAATGGCTTTGAGTGCCTGTAATGTTTGTAGAAGTACACTAATCCTTAAGAAAAAGAACCAGAGTCTGTGCTCCCAGAATTCATAGTTTAGAAAAGGAGTCAGACAAAGTGTGGTGGCTCCTGTGAGAGTATGTAAGGGGTTAACTGAACAAGGCTGGGCGTTTAGGGAAGATAGTCCTGAATAAATGATGACTGAGCTGAAATGTAAACCATCATCAAGAATTAACTAGTAAAGAGAGATGGAGAGTGGGGGTGGGAGAAGCAGGACCAAGAAAACACTTTTAGCTCCAATGAAGATAAAGTCCAATGGCCTGATCCAACACCTGCTAGAGTCCAGGCTCTATCCACCATGTTGGACCCAAAGTTTATGGTCATTCTTCTTCACCTTGAAAATGAAATGCTGAAAGAGACTATAGAAAACCAAGAGTGATTTACCTGGGGAGAAACCGTTCCTTGCAGAATTCTGTATGGAAACTTATTCTTCCCCCCTGAGCCTTATAAACCTGGTGGCAAAAAATAAAAGGAAAAGCATGAAGTCTGACAGATTTTAGGAGACCAGGTGGTCAAAAAGCAAAGCATAACTTATTAAATGGCAGATGCAGAGTGCAGGGTGAAGCAATTACAGTCAAGCAAAAGCAAGGCAACGTTCAAAGTGAAGAGGCCAAGAGCACATAAAGGAGCCGCAGTAATACAAGAATCAGTGATGGGCAGGCAGGGATTTCCTGGATTAATTTAGCAGGCCCTTGGACAGTGGCAACCTGATGCTAAAGAAATCGTGTTGAAATGTGAAAACAAGGCAATATGAAAGCTCCATCATTAACTGGATTAATGTATTTATTAGTCAGTTTACAAATACTGGTTGAGCTCTATTCTAGGCGCTATTCTAGATAATAGGGATACAACAGTGAACAAAAATATGGTTCTTGCCTTCGTTCTATTGGAGAAGATGTATAAAAACAAATAAATCATCAGTATGCCAGAGGAATGGTGAGGGCTCTAGGGAAAAATGTGAGATGCAAGGGCCACAAAATTCTGGGAGAGGGCAGTTAAGCATGTTCTATGGGCACTGTGGCATTTAAACTGGGGCCCACAGGAGAGGAGTGAGAAGGGGACAAAGGTTCTTAGAGAAGTACATTCCAAAGGGCGACTGGGTGGCTCAGTCCTTAAGCGTCTGCCTTCGGCTCAGGGCGTGACCCCAGAGTCCTGGGATCAAGCCCCACATCGGGATCCTCCACTGGGAGCTTGCTTATTCCTCTCCCACGCCCCCTGCGTGTGTTTCCTCTCTTGCTGGTGTCTCTTTCTCTGTCAAATAAGTAAATAAAAATCCTTAAAAAAAAAAAAAAAAAGAGCAGTACATTCTAAGCAGAGGAAAGAAACATTCAGCATCCTGACTCCTGAGCTTTTTCTCTTGGGTCTAGAGATTACATAGGTGGGCAACACTAGAGAATAATCATAATAATGATTTATGTAGCACTCACTAAGTGCTGGGCACTGTTCTTAGTGACTTACAGAAATATACCAAGTAACTCACAGCATATTCACCATATCTCTATAAGGTATGTAGTGTTACCATCATCTCTGTTTTTTACATTGTTTTTAAATATTTTATTTGTTTATTTGAGAGAGAGAGAGGAAGAGCAAGGGGAGGGGGAGGAGCAGAGGGAGAGAGAGAAGCAGACTCCCTGTTGAACAGGGAGCCTGACCCAGGGCTCCATCTCAGGACCCTGAGGTCATGACCTGAGCCAAAGGCAAGATGTTTACCAACTGAGCCACCAAGGCGCCCCATCATCATCTCTATTTTACAGATGAGAAATGGAAGAAAAGAGAAGTTTAGCAACTTGTCCAAAGTCCCGCAGTTACTGTGGGGGCATTTCTTGGATTTAAATCCGAACATTCTGGGTCCATATAAGTCTCTAGTCTTCCTCACATCACATCTCATCTGACCTGGGCCCTAACCAAAGTCTCTAATTCTGTCTTCTCTGCTTTCCTTTGCCAATTTTAAGGGCTTTCGTGATTATACTGGGCCCACCCGGAAAACCCAGGATAATCTCCCTATTTTAAAGCCCACTGATTAGCAACCTGAAATCCATCTGCAGCCTTATTTCTCCTTTGCCATGTAACATCTTCACAAATTCTGGGGTTTAGGACATCAACATTTTTGCAGGGGGCATTATTCTGCCTCCCACAGGCTCCAAATCTGTACTCTCACCACTAATGACTCAACACTTATAAACGTGGCCAGAATGTAGATGGTTTCTATTTGGGTCAGCCAGACTGTCTCATAGCCTCTACATTGTCCAGACCAGGATGACTGAAGCCAGACGAATTTGGGTTTTGGAAATATGTTTTGAGTCTAGTCATAAATTCAGTAGGTACTGTGTTGAAATATTGGGGCCAGGGATGCGACTCATTTCATTGGCCTAGAATTTGAATCATATGCAATTATTTTAAACACAATTTTATTATTTCTATATTTTCAAAATATACAAGTATTCTTAATTTTTAAAAATCTGATAGTGTGTTCATTTTCCACTTACTTTAGTCCTATTGGCTTTGTTGTAACTTGTTTCTAGTAGCCTTTTCTCAATCTTTTTCTGTGCATTCATTCATTTCTTTTCTACATGAGAAACTCCAAATGTTATTCCTGTCTATGATCTGTGTTCTTCAAGAAATTTAACAGTAAAAAAAATTAAAGAGTGTTTATCTACCAAGATAATTTCCTTCCAAAATTGGGACAACCATCTACCTTTACCTAAATATGTCCTATACTTTGTCTTATGTGTGCCCTTTCCTCACAGTTCCCTCATTTTCTCCACAGCTCTGCTGGTTAATTCTACTCCTCTGTCAAGACTTGCTTCTCCTTCTGTTACCAGCCTTTTTTTTTTCTTCTTTATGTTGCCATATATTGTATTTTGTCATAATTTATTGCTACCTGTATACATTTTTATGTATTCCTTACCAGATTTTATGTGTAGCAGGATGTGGACTTTCAGATGATTTTAATTAAAATATATGTAACTTCTAAAAATATTTCTGTTGACTCAGTACTGTAGTTTTCAAGTTTTTCAGATATGTAAAATTTTCGTTTTATAATTTTCTAATACCCCATTACTTTCCTGAAATTAATTCATAGATAAATAACTGCTTACCTATAAGAAACAATCTAATGTGTGAATTTTGGCATTTGCAAGATAAAAATAATTTATAATAAAAATTTATACTAATGGATAAAGAAGATGTGGTCCATATATACAATGGAATATTACTCAGCCATCAGAAAGAACAATTACCCAACATTTGCAGCAACATGGACGGGACTGGAGGAGATTATGCTAAGTGAAATAAGTCAAGCAGAGAAAGATAATTATCATATGGCTTCACTCATTTATGGAACATAAGAAATAGGAAGATCGGTAGGAGAGGGAAGGGAAGGAGGAAGGGTGGGTAAACAGAAGGGGGAATGAACCATGAGATACTGTGGACTCTGGGAAACAAACTGAGGGCTTCAGAGGGGAGGGGGTTGGGGGATTGGGATAGGCCGGTTGATGGGTATTAAGGAGGGCACACATTGCATGGAGCACTGGGTGTTACACACAAATAATGAATCATGGAACATTGCATCAAAAACTGGGGCTGCACTGTATGGTGACTAATATAACAAAATAAAAATTATATTTAAAAAATAGACACATAAAAAAAATTTATACTAAAACACTGCTTTCTTTCCCTATGTTAATGCTAGATAGGATGGCAATCTACATTATGAATCTACATAATGATATGAAGTGGTGAAGGAGTTGAGCCTCTATACAGAATAACAGGGGACTCATAACCACAGATGTTGACCTATACTGTGTATATTGCCTTAAATATTATTATTGGACTTATTATTATTTACTTTATCTCCCACTATATGAAATACACTTGGTAAGCTCCAAAACAGAATAGTGTGTAATTTCCCCTTGATTTTTACAATAGTTCCATTTCTGCAAAATTCAGAGTAAATTAAAATAACAAAAAAAAGTCCTTTGTGTTTATACATAACATTCAGGGAGGTTCTAGTCTCAAGTAATTTTAAGTGAGTTTTTCATCCGCAAAATTGACTATGTACATGTTTAGAAGTCATTAGGACACATTGAAATTATGTTTTGTATGATATTCTCCCCACCATTCCAGGAATTCTAGCTCTCTGATGGAAGGCCCTGAATGCTAGCAGGGCAAAATAATAGTGATGACCAGAATCCTACTCCCCAGAACTCCAACTCCTGTTTGGCTCTCAGCAGCTAATATGATTTTTAAAAGACCTTATATTAAGATTAATTTTACTCTGGGAGAATCACCCCAACAAGACCATTACCATTCAGAATATAATGAAAATATTTCTTAGTAATGGGAAGGTGCTTAAAGACTGACCCCTTCCTGTTCTCTAGGAACTAATTACTTAGACAATTGTTTAATGGACCAGCAAAGTCTATTTTGAAAGAAAAAGAGAGTATTCTCATGGAGCGATAAAAAGAGTTTGAGACAGAACCCCCGCACAGCTTTCCAAATTATGATTCAGTAAAGAAGGGGAAGACATGGACTCTCACTGCTGGGGAAGGGCTGCGTGAATGAAGCATTCATTCATTCATTCGTTCGTTCATTCATTCATTTATAATTCAGAGGCTAAGGTAATTCTGGCCCGCTATCCAAATGGTCCAGGATATAAGACACTTGCTCTGCGTCATCCAGGCTGATGGCAGAAGCTAACTATTCCCCTAAGCCACTATCTCACTTGCTAACTGTACAAGGGAAGCAGGCGTGCCAGAAGATTTTACTGTGATCTCTGTCCAGACATCCTTGAGTACATACCGCCGTCCTATATCAGAATGCGTATCAGCCTAAAAAGGGCCCCTGGCTATCTAGCCATAGGATTCGAGCGGGTGCAGTTCCCGTATCTGCCTTTGGGAGGAGAGTGCAAAAGTGAGTACATTGAGACCCTGGAGGTGGGATTTAACTAAGTCTTCTTTTCATAAGGATTATGAACTCTGAAAACCAGACGACAATTTATCTTTGTAATCCCACTGCTACCTCCACAACCACCACAAAATCCTAACACACTCTGGCAAAGAGTAGAAGCCAAATACATTTGTTTTTGAAATTGATTCTTTCCTCTCTCTCTCTCATCATTTATTCTCCTTTTGTAAAGAAATGGTGCTAGAAAGTGTGATTTTACAGCACTGTCTCTCCCTAACATTCTAGGATTTTTCTCCATCCACACTGCTGATAGCTTTTAAATTCATGTGCGTGCATCAAACCAACTAATAACAATTTGTGTGTATGTGCAAGTGTTACATTTTGAGCACAAATAGGTACCTTAATAAATTTTTGTTGAACTGGATGTAAATTCATTATAAGCATTACCTCCATGTTTTTTTTTCTTCTGGATTTTTTTTCATATTTTGCATGACTAGGGTGGTTGAAAGTGTGTCCCTAAGTACCTTGCATAGCACTGTATACATTACCGGATTCAGTAATAATTTTTGAGTGAATCAATAGAAGACTCAATAAAGTAACTACTACATGTTAGGCAAGAGACTTAGCAAGAGACCCAAAATGACCTGCATTTAGCTCTTGTCTTGTCAACTCTGAAATGACTACTTTGATTTAATCATTACTGTAATTTTATAATTACATATACTATAATAACATGATGAGGTTTTGAAGCTGAAATTGGAGCCTCTTTTTCTTTCCTATACCTACTTGTTTTTGTAGCTGAATCAACAGAAACAACAAGTGCACATCTATTTTCGATCTTTTGAGCATGGTCTCCTGCGCCACAGACTGTGTAAATAAATCAACACAACCGGATGACCCAGGTCAGGAAATAACACACCGACACCAGTTTCAAGTCTGTTGAGCAAATCTGTGCATCGATGCCTCATGTAGGCCATGTCAGTGTGGGCAACCTCTTCAGCTCAGGGGTTGCTGAAATCCTATATAATGGAAAATAGAGAACCTCATTGGATCACGAGTAAACAACTATGAAACAACGAGCTGCTGATAGACCATAAGTGTAGTGAAGTACAAAAACAGCATCCCACCGTGTGATTTCATCAGCCAGCTGTGTGAACTTGCCTTGAGCTGAGCCAGACCTTCTGCAGTGCTAGTTCCTCATAGGCAGAACTCTAGGTATACATCTTTTGGAGTAAAAAAATAATAATAAACTGGATGGCAGGAGAGGATGAATCTGAATACCAGGGTGTTTTTTGATATGCAAACCAGTTGGACACAATCATACTCCAAACTTGCTTGGTGAAAAGATCATAGCATAACTGCTGGGAATAAATGCCTACTGATTTGTTTTCCCTTGCTCACTTGGATAAAAGAGCACTGAGTCAGCCATCAACGCTGGACAATGTTCTTCTATGCAGAGAAATGTGAAACGGAAATTATTCATTGCATCATAGCAATGCAGGAAAGCTAAAATATCTTTAAACTTCCCACTTCTATTTTTTAAAGAGTCAACAAATATTTATTACCCATTTATTCTGTGTTAGCGTGTGTTATGTTTGCTCACTACATGCCTCTGAAAAACTGCCACTATCCTTAAAGAATTTATGTACTAATAATAAACTCAAAAACAAATAAAAATGATGTATGTGTATAGGGGAGAGATTAATAAGAAGAGAGGGAGAGAATGAGGAATATAAAATAAAGAAATGGGGGCGCCTGGGTGGCAGCTGTTAAGCGTCTGCCTTCGGCTCAGGGCGTGATCCCGCATTATGGGATCGAGCCCCACATCAGGCTCTTCTGCTATGAGCCTGCTTCTTCCTCTCCCATTCCCCCTGCTTGTGTTCCCTCTCTCGCTGGCTGTCTCTCTCTCTGTCAAATAAATTAAAAAAATCTTTAAAAAAAATAAAATAAAATAAAGAAATGGAATAGGCTACTATAATAAAGAATGGTGAGGATCGAAGTTTGAAGGACTTCTTTTACTGAGCAGTTCAGACCTCTCTGAAGTGATACCTGAATTTACATGCATTCATTCATTTATGAAACCTATACCATGGGATAGGAATTCTTCCAGCAGCTTGGCAATATCTGTGATCTCTGCCATCACTACCTCCTATTGATGGTGGAGAAGAGGGGTGAGAATCAAGAAATAACCAGTAAACATAATAAGTAATGTGATATGTGCTATAGAAAAGTAATGTAAATAAGGGGCATCAGAAAAACAGGTAGAAAGTTGTCATTTGAATAGGGTGGTCAGGAAGGCTTATTGAGGAGATAATATTTGAACAAGTCCTTGAAAGAGGGAAAAGATCTGCCATGGGGTATTTGGGGTGACAGTATTCTGGGCTGAGGAAACAGCTAGTGCAAAATTTGGGGGGTGGTTTGCTGAGGAAAAGAAAAATAGCAAGAAATAGCAAGGAAGCCACTATGACCAGAGCGATGTGGGGAAGGGCAGAGAATTAGGAGATGATTTCAGAGTCTTTGCACTTCCTTCGGAATAAGGAGGCTGTTATGTATCAAGTCGATTTGCCTCACAAGTGCCAGGAAGGGCCAGCAATCCCTGTACCAACGGATGAAAGATTACTCTGAACTTTGCTGTGAGAGAGAGGAGAAGGCAATGGGGGTCAAGGGTCAGAGGCGAAGCTCCTTTGCCCTTCTTTGCTCCGGCTTCCATTGATCCTTCAGGATAATCACAAATCCTTACCACTGTTTCTCAAGCGCATGACGTGTGACAAGCGGTCTTACTGAACCTGGGAGGATCTGTGTACCGGAAACACGCTATGCTAATCTCCGTGTTCTACTGTTCTGCTAAACAATAGCCTAAGGGACAAGGCGTGCATCTCTTAGATCACGGCGGGGCTGTTTGGCCTAGGAAAGTTTCCGAAAGGGAGCTCCCCACAGCATTCCAACGGCAGAGCGGTCACCAAGGCCGAGGCCTTCCAAAGGCCTCCGCCTTTCTCGGAACCCTGCCCTCCCCCCAGCGGCCTGTGTGTCACACTGTAGCAAGCCAGGTATTGTGGTGATTTCGTGCTGGACATTAACCGCACACACAAGTGCGTATCCGGCAGAAAAGAAGCTCTGAAAGCTCAGAATGAAATTCGCCTCCTCTCTCTTGACTTCTTAACTTTCATTCCAAATCCGCATCCACACACCTCCCAACACACACCCGTGCCTGTGCGCCCTCTCGGCAGAGAAGACCGTTCGTGTAAGTCGGCGGTTCACCACCCCGGCGGCTGAGACTGCGCGTCACTGCGGGAGCTGAGGAAATGCACACGTGTCAAAGGCTCACTTGGCTGACCCGGGGTCAGATCTGGGTATGGCTCTGGCCTCTCTTGGTTGGAAACCTCCTGGAGGCGATTTGGACAGGCAGTCGCTCTAGGATCCACTGCTTCCAGTCACTGTCGTTGGAGCAGTAAGAGCGGTATCTGGGAGTCTGTTAGCTCTGGAGAATCTCAGAGCTCATGAGATAACGACGGAATCAAAAGCTACATTTTAACGAACTCCTCAGTGATTTGCATGCACATTCAAATAAAAGATACATTTCTCCAAATCATTGCCTCAATTCTCAATTTTTTTTTGAACTTAGTCTGAGAAGATTTGCCCAAGTACTTTAAACCTGTTTCTTAGATGGAAGTAAATGTAAACCAATAGAATAAAATAATCTCCCCAACAGAAACTCCTCATGGAACTTCTTATGTAAATCTGTTCTGCTTTCTCACAGTATTTTTATAATCTGGAAATAATTTGTTAAATAGTTTATGTGGAGAAAAAATTATTATGTGGCCAGAAATCTATCACGTTAATACTATGTAATTTGATATCATAATTATATAATTATTTGTTAATTCACTGGTGAAACATTTTTAAAAAGTTTCTCTGAAGCATTCTTGAAATCGGTTTTTTCTCTCCTAGCTTGGAAATATGAGTGGGCTCTTTTGCATGTTTGAAATTAGCAAATGATCAAATTCATACAGGAAAAAAATTTAGGGAGTATATTTCTCAGGGTCTGGCAAACAATGTAACTTCTTTTCATTTTGTCCTTTTTCTCTCTTTGTATTGAATCAGTAGACATAACTTACAAGTTCAGAAGTTTTCTCCACTGTAAGTTTTAAGAATAAATAATAGCCTATAATAGAAATAAAATATTTTAAATTAAGCAAATAAATTGAAAGAAAAGTATTTAGGGTTTCTTCATTGTAAACATATATATATGTGTATTATTCTTATGTATATATTTCATATATGTACTGTGTTAAATGCAATGGTATATTCAGCAAAAATAATAAACTTCGAAACCATACATAATTATACCCACTAATTTCCACAGCTGTCAGAGTGATATCTCACAAACCTCAAAACCACCCCAAGGAACAAATATATATATATATATATATATATTTTTTTTTTTCAGAGAACAGCTTTCTCTTAAGGTCATGGCAAAGAGGACTTAAAATTCTGATGTAAACATCACATCTAAAAGTAAAAATACTGCAGAAGTAGCAACCTGCATTATAGGCTGTGGTTGACGATGAATTGAAGCCATTTGCAATGACTCACTTTTGTTTCTGCACTGGCAGCCAGTTGAAAAGCTGGTTAGTCTATTTAATTTTGAAGTTGAAGGTGTTTCTTCATCATTAGGAGTCTGTGCTTTATGACGGGGGAGAAATTTCAGTCGGAAAAGGACAAGGCTGATTTGTTAAATGATACGTCACCCAATTCTATAGGGCACACTAAAAGCTATAGCTTGTTGGTAGGGTCACCTCTAACGATGAAAGATTGTTAATTGCGCCACAAATCCGCAAAATAAGTAATTGATTCAGGAGACCAAAGTACGTAATTTATTTTGCAAGAAACATCAGAATGCTGTTACTAATTTTTAAAACCGGCCTGCACCTGCTCAATGCAAACTTGATTTAAAACTTTGTCAGATAAAATATACTGGACGTAAAAAGTGTTCCTTAAAAATTAATAAACTTTTCTGTCTTTTTAGAGAGCTTTTATATAAAATATTTCATTTCAGCCATGCTATAATTCTGTGAATTTAGGACAAAACCTTAGGATTGCTTCAGAAAAACATCCTCTTTAACCATTTATTAACCCGTCTTCTATCTGAACGTGCATGTGCTGAATAGGCTCCTTTGTGCAGCCCAGTCCACGTCTTCCAGAGACCCAGCGGTGTGAGGGAATCGAAAGGGAACAATACACATGCTATCTGTAATTTGATCTATTGGTTTAGATTCAAAAGGAAATGCCACTAATGCTTCCATTTTTAAAGCTACAGAAATTGTTTATTATCGTTATTAAACTGTCCTTATTTTAACTAAAACCACGAGAAAGCCTAATTAATATACAGTCATAATAGCATAAATTAGAATAAAATGAGTGGTTTTCAATATGGTATTAAAGTAGTTTGAATAATTCGGCCAATTTTTTTTTTAACTGAATTCCCTTGGTAAAAGAAAAGCATGGGTTGTATCTCTTTTCTTGAATTGCAAGGAAATTGAAACGATAAGGAACTAATTAATGATTACCCCTTTTTAGCAATTCTAAAGGATATTATCAAATCTGTCTTCAAAATGAAGCCGTTGTAAGACCAGAAATACATACGTTTGATTGAGTCACTTAAATCAACAGGGTGTCATCTGGGGAAATAGATTCTGGAAAGAGGTTCAAATATATCAAAGACTATTTTTAAAAGAAAACAACTCCTTATGACACCCACATCTTTTGCCCTTAGTTCAGTAGTTCTCAAACGTGGCCACACCCTGGAGTTACTCGTGTTATTTAATAAAATGCAGAATTCAAAAGTTAATCCCCGGAGATTCTGATTCAGTGGAGTTCCTAGAAATGGAAAATTTTTAAAACTGCTCCACACACTTGGATGGAAGTAGTCTATATATAAGGATATAGGATCTATGCCAAAGACGCAAAGGTATAGGGTCACATCAAGGAGAAAACAAACCACCACCACCACCAATACAGGTGATGGGTAACAACTGCCTAAAAATCTATCAGTATTGTATCTGAGTGTGGTGAGAATTTAGGTAAATTACACTGGGTTTTTTTCCCTATAAACTATTTAACTTGCTTTAGGCCATTTATCATCTCAGCANGCTCCACACACTTGGATGGAAGTAGTCTATATATAAGGATATAGGATCTATGCCAAAGACGCAAAGGTATAGGGTCACATCAAGGAGAAAACAAACCACCACCACCACCAATACAGGTGATGGGTAACAACTGCCTAAAAATCTATCAGTATTGTATCTGAGTGTGGTTGCTACTTGAGAATTTAGGTAAATTACACTGGGTTTTTTTTCCTATAAACTATTTAACTTGCTTTAGGCCATTTATCATCTCAGCGATCAACCATATTGACTGCTAAGTGCAGCTGGGCACTCATGCCAGTGTCCTGTGGTAGAAGGAATGATTTCAGGCAAGAAGAAAACCTCAAGTAAATAGCACTGCAATTATTATTTTCCACACTCCGTTATGTCATATTTATTTTTACTGGTTTTTCCTATGAGATTGCTTTATCTATGGTTATTTCAAGACTCTGCTTCAGAAACAAAGAAATAAAGTGTCTGGTGTAGAGATTTTAGGGCTGTTTACAAAAAGCTTATTAAAAACTTTTCTAAATTATTTTTTGGTTGCTGGAATTATGGATGATTTACTTT
The DNA here is from genome assembly GCF_002007445.2 of Ailuropoda melanoleuca. Classification (NCBI taxonomy): domain Eukaryota; kingdom Metazoa; phylum Chordata; class Mammalia; order Carnivora; family Ursidae; genus Ailuropoda; species Ailuropoda melanoleuca. Next base: position 56,939,476 of record NC_048232.1, read on the forward strand.
CGATTTTTCAGTATTTTCCAAATTTCTGTATAATGTATATGGATTACTTCCATAATTAGGAAAAAAAAATTTAATGTACCAAATTGGAATTGTGAATAGTATGAACACTGTTACAATCATCAAAAATATCAATATTAGTAGATTAACTCAGGTGACAAGATAATTTAGTGATTCGATAGTTTGTGCATTTTTATTTTTTTTTTAATATTTACTTATTTATTTATTAGACAGAGAGAGAGACAGGCAGCGAGAGAGGGAACACAGCAGAGGGAGTGGGAGAGGAAGAAGCAGGCTCACAGAGGAAGAGCCTGATGTGGGGCTTGATCCCAGAACGCCAGGATCAGGCCCTGAGCCGAAGGCAGACGCTTAACGACTGAGCCACCCAGGCACCCCTGGGCACTTTTATTCTTGTTAATTCCCTTTTATCAAATCCTGANACACAGCAGGGGGAGTGGGAGAGGAAGAAGCAGGCTCATTGCAGAGGAGCCTGATGTGGGGCTCGATCCCAGAACACCGGGATCAGGCCCTGAGCCGAAGGCAGATGCTTAACAACTGAGCCACCCAGGCGCCCCTGGGTATTTTTATTCTTGTTAATTCCCTTTTATCAAATCCTGACTTTGGGCTCCTCTGCGTCAGAAGCAAAGCAAAAATTGCTTGCAGCCTGCCCACCCTACTTTCCTCTCACACAGAAATTCTAGTTTACTGCAGTTTAAAGACCTAAGGTTTGGGGAGCCTGGGTGGCTCAGTCTGTTGTTAAGCATCCCTCTGACTCTAGGTTTTGGCTCAGGTCTGGATCTCAGGTTGGGGAAGGTGGGGGTGGAGTCCTGAGTCTGCTTTTCCTCTAGGTCCCCCTCTGCTCCTCCCCTCCTCTCCCTCTCTAGGTAGATGATAGATAGATAGATATAGATAGATAGATAGATAGATAGATAGATAGATGATAGATAGATAGATGATAGATAGATAAATAAAATCTTCTTTAGGGGCGCCTGGGTGGCACAGCGGTTAAAGCGTCTGCCTTCGACTCAGGGCGTGATCCCAGCGTTCTGGGATCGAGCCCCACATCAGGCTNCTCCCACTCCCCCTGCTTGTGTTCCCTCTCTCGCTGGCTGTCTCTATCTCTGTCGAATAAATAAATAAATAATCTTTAAAAAAAAAAAATCTTCTTTAAAATTTTTNGATAGATAGATAGATAGATAGATAGATAGATAGATAGATGATAGATAGATAGATAGATAGATAGATAGATAAAATCTTCTTAAAAATTTTAAAAAGGCCTAAGGTTTGAGGGAGAACAGAAGCAAGGAAAGTGTCTTTGCTGGGGAGAGAATAAGGCCAAGGCTGTGTGGTGAATCTAAGGAAGCAAGATCCTTTGGACCATCCAGTGCCTCACAGTAGGCGGGAGCTAAGAGCATGAGGTAAAGTGAAATCATTAACACATCTTGAGTTAACAGAACATGATATATACTCACTCCACTGTCTTTTTCTCTCAATTACTGAAGTTTATTTTATATGTTTACACTCTGTGACAAAATATTCCTCAGAGTGAATGAAGATCATTTGCCTCCAGATCCCCAGAGATATTGCTTAAAAATTATGCTGATCACTGAGCTCCTCTCAGACTTCTTGAATCAGAATTTCTGAGGACCAGAAAGCTAAAATTTAAAAATAAGCTTCCTAAGTAATTTTAATCACAGTCAAGTTTGGAAACTATTATTATAAAGGCATAAACTAATATTTATTGAAGACATGTTCATAAATTAACATCATATCATCACGCATCTAATTTTAATACTAAGGGCAAATCTTTCATGCTTCTGTCAATCTAAGAGGAAGTCTTCTCTGGTCCACAGTAAGATGGGAAAATAAGGATAATGTAGTGAGTATGAGTGTGACTGAGTGCTCACCCTCCCCTTTTCCTTATTTTCTACCCATTGGGGGACTGATTGCTATGGACAGGAGGATTATAAATCCTTATACTATCCCATTCACTTACACCGATTTGCTTCTGTCTAATCTATGGTAAATATCTTTTTTCTCCCTAAAGGAGTTTTTGTAGAAGAAGGTATACACAAGGCACAGAGGCTTGAAAGGTGCATAGCAATAAGCACTATTTCTCATTGACCCAATGCCCTCTGTAACTGGGGGGAGGGACATAGGTGTGAGTGATAACATGTTAGCGTCTGCATGATAGGTGAAGTACCCTGTAAAGAATATCATGTATTTAATATGAATCTGGATCATAATGATCCTGAATTTACTTGTCAGGTATGGGTTTATGACCATGTAAACATTTTGCACAAATTACCCACTAACAACCACACATCACACTGCGCTAATGGAGGGGAAGAACTGATTTTAGAATGAGATTTAATTCTGAAATTATGGATGGAGTTGTCGAAGGTGGAGGAAATGGAACCCTGGTAGCTTAAAGGGGAGTGTCTCTCGGGAAATGGAGAAGCAAGCAGGCTTTGAAACAGTGGAGCATGGCTAGGTTCTGAGAGTCAGTCCAAGGGGACTAGATTCTTCTGAAAATCCCTTGGTTAAATAGTTTATAACAGCATGGGGAATTTCCTAATACTCATCATAAAAGAAAATACATTTTTTCCTAGTCTCACAGGGTTTAGCAGGGATTTGACTTTTGATTGTTGACAATTGACCTTAATATCTGCATAAACTTTTGCAGAAGAAGGTACATTAACCATAATACAAGCAACATGTATTGACTCCTTGCAATATTAATGTTGTTTTTAGAGACTAGAAAGGGACCACCTGTTCACTAACCCTATCTCAAATGAGGTGATAGAATTAAGACTGCCTTTTATCATGACCCATTGTTTTTACCCAAGAGGAAGTAATAAAAGTGGCCAAAATCTCCCTCTACTCTGGAACCAACTGTCCCCTGCTTATAAGCAAAGATCATCATGGAAAGCCTGGAAATGCTCAGAGTTTTAGAAAAGGAAGAGGAAGAGAAGGAGTCATTTTTATGAAGACTAAAGGCTGAAACATATGGAATAGAACTTGAATGTGTTTAATAAACTGTGCGTGTGTGTGTGTGTGTGTGTGTGTATGTGTGTAGCAGGGGGAAGGATAAATAATAAAGAAGCACAGTGGATTGGTCTCTGCCTCTGTTTGAAGTTTCTTTTAGAAATAAAATTAAAATTATATGATGTCTGAAATTGCCTTTAAAATTCTCCCAAAAAGGGGCCCTGGGTGGCTCAATCAGTTAAGCATCCAGCACGTGATTTCAGCTCAGGTCCTGGTCTCAAGATCCTGGGATCAGCCCTGCTTTGGGCTATGTGCTCAGCAGGGAGTCTGCTCAAGATTCTCTCTCTCTCTGCCCCTCCTCTCCCTGCTCTCTGTATCTTTTTCTCAAATAAATAAAATACATACATCCGTACATACATACATAAAATACTCCCGGTCGGGGGGGGGGGGGNGGGGGGGGGGGAGTTGTAGAGTAGAATAAACAAGATAAGTCAATTCTTTAAAATTATTCAATTTGTGTGAAAGGAATACATGAGTGTTTATTTTATCCTTTTATCTTCCTTGCGTATACTTAAAAATTATATAATTAAGAAATTCATCGTGTTTTATCCTAGGAAGAGATACCATCTTTGATTATATAGCCAGCTCTAAAACAATGATCCGAGTAAAGTACTTTTTTCCACATTGCACTGTAGAAGAAGCCATATTCACTGTGAGGTTTCATATTTTTTCTTCTACGCTTAAATTTCCTAGTACCTCCAATTTTTCAGGAAATTCTTATAAATATATAGCCTCGAATGGGGAATACAAAGATACAGCACAATAAAGTTTGACCTTTTGCACATCGATATGTCTTATAGGCAATTGTAGCATCATTCTAGGGAGGGCAATGATTCAGAAATTTTCAACCATAATCAGCAAAGAGGTTGCGGTAAGTGGGAATCGTTTAGAGGTGGGAGAATTGGGAAGGAACACTAAAGAAATCTGCTTTCAACTAATCTAGTTAGCCAAATGTATAACTACTTTTGAGTAGTGGAGAATGATCTTTGAGGAGTGTCTGTGGTATGTCTGCCTGTGTCTATGTTGAGTGGTAAGGTACTGTCCTTTCTATGGAAGGACTGACTTTGATTTTGATAGTATGTTATTCCACCATTTGTATTAAAATGTTTTTTCTTTAGGAAGAGATGGTGCTAACATATGGCAGCATGGCAATTTTTTTAATGTTCATTTTATATTGGCCTTCATACTAGTTTTAGAATTATTCCCGCAAATCAAAATCTAGGATTCACTGTCTCTTTTTTATTTTTTTTTAAAGATTTTATTTATTTATTTGACAGAGATAGAGACAGCCAGAGAGAGAGGGAACACAAGCAGGGGGAGTGGGAGAGGAAGAAGCAGGCTCATTGCAGAGGAGCCTGATGTGGGGCTCGATCCCACAACGCCGGGATCACGCCCTGAGCCGAAGGCAGACGCGCTTAACCGCTGTGCCACCCAGGCGCCCCCACTGTCTCTTTTTTAAATCCCCATTTTATCTATTTCCATCTCTTCATTTCTTTTCTTTAGTCATTTGCTCCTCCAATGTGTTCATTTCTATAATCATTTTCTTTCTCTATTCCATAAAGCTTGATTTTGTTGAGCTATTTATTCTATCACAGATATCTTTTTCTTTTTTATCACTGTCGTCTGCATCATTGTCTAAGACTCCCAGGGGCATACAATATACATGGGCAACAGAAAGATGTATATAATATGTAGAGTAACTTGATCTTCCATCTCTCAACAGTGAAGAATGGTGGAGTGGAATAAGCAAACATGTTCAACTACGTACTTCCAACATTTTTCTAGATGCATTGGTTGGTGGCAAGTATTTTTGTTAAAAGTATATTTAAGAAAACAGAAACCACACTTGTTATTGTGATAGAGAGAATTTAATATAGAGAATTGGTTGAAGAGATTTTTTTTAAAAAAAGACATTCAAAGGGATGCATGCAACCCCATGTTTATAGTAGCACTACCAATAATAGCAAAATTATGGAAAGAGCCCAGAGGTCCATTGATTGATGAATGGATAAAGAACATGTCCGATGCGAGATATATCTATGTATAGATAGATAGATAGTTAGATAGATAGAGGCATATTACTTGGTGATCAAAAATAATGAAATATTGCCATTTGCAACAAAGTGTTTAGAACGAGAGTGTATTATGCTAAGCGAAGTAAGTCAGTCAGAGAAAGACAAATATCATACGGCTTCGCTCATATGTGGAATTTAAGAAACAAAACAGTTGAACATAGGGGAAGGGAAAGAAAAGTAAAATAAGATAAAAACAGAGAGGGAGGCAAACCATAAGAGACTTTTAACAATAGAGAACAAACTGAGGATTGCTGGAGGGGAGGTGGGTGGGGAGATGTGGTAACTGGGTGATGGATATCAAGGAGGGCACTTGTTGGGATGAGTATTGGCTGTTATATGTAAGTGATGAATCATTAAATTCTATTCCTGGAACCAATACTACACTGTATGTTAACTAACTTGAATTTAAATCTAAGAAAATGAAATAATCTAAAAATACATAAAAATTTAAAAAGATATCATAAAGATAGTACATAGAGAAAGCAGCTAGCATTAACAAGTTGGGGGAAGGGGAAGAGATTGAAAAGATTAGAACCTTGAAGCTTGGAGAAGAATTTCTGTAGAGCTCTCAGTCCTCTTAAAAAGGGAGTCGTCCATCTGGCCTGGTGGAGGGTCTCAGCCCATCCAAGACCCATGCCTTGGAATAGAAGATACTTCCTGGCTGATGCTTGGTACCTCAGGATCTCAGAGCCAGTGCTTTGCAACAATGGAGCCCAGAATTCTAAGGGAAGAGTTCTACTCAGCTGCAACTTGTACTTCTGAGGGAACATAATGAGACTGTTTTGGGAAATGTGTAAAAAAAAAAAATCTAGAAACTTGAATTAAGTGCTCTTTCCAAACTGAGAATCTATTGCTGGGGAAGCACTGTCGGGAACAACCTGTTATCACAGAGCACAGAATGGAAGCACAGTTTGGAGATGAGAGAAAATAGATTAATTACCAGCATGGTGAATCCCTTCAGGTACTCACCACCTATATGCATTCTTTTCATACACGAGAAAACCGTGTAACAACAATAACAATCTTATGCTGTTCACTAAATGTATTCAATTATCTTTTATACAATAAAGATGTTCTCATCGACTCCCTAAAAAGGGTAACACAAAATCCCATTGGTCATAGAATCTACCACCGGATGTTGTAATTACTCCCCATATTCTGTTCCTACCTGTATATTCCAAAATCTAAAGACTATATCATAAAGTTAACCACACACAACAATCTTGAATAAAATAAGAAAGATTAGAATAAGAATGGGAGACAAAGGGGCGCCTGGGTGGCACAGCGGTTAAGTATCTGCCTTCGGCTCAGGGTGTGATCCTGGCATTATGGGATCGAGCCCCACATCAGGCTCCTCCGCTATGAGCCTGCTTCTTCCTCTCCCACTCCCCCTGGCTTGTGTTCCCTCTCTCACTGGCTGTCTCTATCTCTGTCGAATAAATAAATAAAATCTTAAAAAAAAAAAAAGAATGGGAGACAAAGTAGTTGGTATACACAGCAGCGGCATGCTAAGGAAAACAGCCAAAGCTGTCACAGTACTTGCTTTGTAATAGGTCCTCGATAGTAAGCATTATCTTCTAGCATTTGCTGGTTACTGTGGTGTAAATACTTCCAAAGCTGATTTCAAGCTTCTAAGGTTGGGTCACTGAATATAGAGTGAGAAATGACACACAGACTCAGTTCTTGGGGGTCCATATCCACCTGCTCCAGTGCACCCCTGCTTTCATAGTACTGGAAGTTGAAACCTGGCCATTTTGCACTCCTCATGCCATTCAAGCAAGAGGCAAAGAGGGTCGTATACTGGTCAGGTGATAGATTCGAATTAACAAGGGTAAATTGTGGTTGCCATTACACAGTGGGGGAAAGAAAACTCTCTGGAATCTCTGGCCTTGTCCAGGGTTACTTTTAATTGTTTCCATTCCAATCAGTAAAGATAATTGCAAAACAAACAAACAGTCAAGCAAACAAAAATAAAACAAAACAACAGACAGATGAGGCAGGTCCACTCATGACTCAGACCCTCCAGAAACAAACATTTAGGTCGCTATCAGGTAGAGAACGTCAACCAGCTGAGATCCTGACATTAAATAAAGGGCATTGGGAATGTGTAACAGATAAAGATCATTGCCTATTAAATTTTGTGTCCCCAAAACCTAATAGAGGTTCAGATACATTTAAGTGCTCAATAAATATTTGGCAACTGAATAAAATTTATCTACCAAGTTAATTATCTAAATTGTCATTAAACCAAGTGCTCTTTTCGGAACTAAATTATCAGATTCGTTAATGACTTCAGGTTTGAAATGCCATTGTTTGTTCCCCATAAATGTGTGCCAAGGGTAACAAAAAAAAGTGAGTAAATTAACTTTGCCATCATGATAAAAATCTGAGTAATCCTGATTAGATATTCCCTAGCTCCTCACTTTGCTTTTTCATTATATTGATACAAGGGATTCTGGAGAACTACAGACAAAATGTTCACTTTCAACTGACTTTATTTTTATTTTTTTTTAAGATTTTATTTATTTATTTGACAGAGATAGAGACAGTCAGTGAGAGAGGGAACACAAGCAGGGGGAGTGGGAGAGGAAGAAGCAGGCTCCCAGCAGAGGAGCCTGACTTGGGGCTCGATCCCGTAACGCCGGGATCACGCCCTGAGCCGAAGGCAGACGCTTAACCGCTGTGCCACCCAGGCGCCCCTCAACTGACTTTAATAGCAGGTGTGGAGAAATAACAAGCCATTAATTTGAATACGGAGCTCAAAGAAAGAGTAACATCAATCCACCTGTGAGAGATACCATTTGCTGATTCTCAGCACCATCCCCGTCCTTCAAAGCTCCCCCAAAGGCTGCAGGGCAAGAAAGCCAAAAGCCAGCAGCGCCTGGGTGGCTCAGTCTTAAGCGTCTGCCTTTGGCTCAGGGGGTGATCCCGTGATCCCCGGCATTCTGGGATCGAGCCCTGCTTCGGGCTCCCTGCTCCGCTGGGAGCCTGCTTCTTCCTCTCCCACTCCCCCTGCTTGTGTTCCCTCTCTCGTTGGCTGTCTCTACCTCTGTCAAATAAATAAATAAATCTTAAAAAAAAAGAAAAGAAAAGAAAGAGCCAAAAGCCATACTTTCAGACTTCTTCATCAGCTGGGAGATGGAGGTGAGAAAAGGGAGTATTCTGTGGCAGCGGCAGATAGGTGTGTGGGCACCAGTAGGCAACAGCAGATGAAGAGTATTTGCAGCAGGCACTGGCATTTTTCCTATTACCAAAGTCAGTGTTCTGTGCCTTTAGGAGCATTGATGGAAACTTCCAGAGGTTTCCTGGAGTCCTCCTGAATATAACCCACACAGGTACTGTAGGCAGCTGAGGTCACTGGTGATGATTTCCAAGTTCTACCATCATTTCCCCCTTTCCTGAAGTGCCTTTTTCTGCCCTCCACAGCCTAGTGGTTTGAAAAGTCTCCAGTTATCCATTTAAATGTTTTTTCTGTATCACATTAATCTAAAATGACCTCTGAATGGTATACCATTCTATCCCACACATTTTTCCTCACAAGCCACGTGATAGAGATGGATGAAGCACAAAGAGGCAAAAAAAGAAGGCAGCAGCGATCAATATTTGTTGATTAGTCTTTGAAATTCATGCAGATTTCCTAGTACCAGGATCCTTAGAGAAGGATCAGACGAACATTTGTCAGAAAATACTGAAATACAGCATCGTTGTATTAGTCACTTTTAAAATTACTTTTAATGCTACCATATTGCAATTCTAGGAACCATCAAGTAGCGACTAAAGAGTGGGCGTTCTGAACCATTATGGAATTGTTATTAAATGATATAAAATGTCATAGAATAATAGTGGCAATCATATTGATAGCTTACATTAGCACTTAAAAATTTTTCAGGGTAAAAAGCCTGCATAATCTCTTCAGAAAACATTCACTATAGAGGCATTATTCTATAATCACATCTACCCTTCCAATTATTTCCAAATGATATGAAATTATCAGTAAACAGATATAAAACACACAGGAATATTTCATACATGCAAGACTCTATGCTATGCATATACTTTGTTACATACCAGAGTGTAATTTACATGCTCCCCATTTCACAAAAAGCTGTGGGGTCATTCTTAATCTCTCCATTCAATAGAACAGCCTGTAGCTGTAGGTTCTAACTCCAAAATATAACTAAAATCTACTCCTTTTCATCTACCTTACAGTCACGCTGGGTAAGCAATCATCATCTCCTGAAGACCTGCCTCCTTACTCCTGCCTCTATACTTCTCCCCACTCTGCCATCAACAACCCAATTCACACTCAGCACCCAGAGTATGGCTTTAACGCATAAATCGGATCATGACAATTACCTGTGATGCAACTTTCAGGGCTCTTCTTTCTTTTATGATAAAACCCCAATGCTTCTGTCCAGCATAGTCTTGCAAGATAGAGCTTTTGCATAATTCCCAAGCCTGATCTGGTGCATACCACCTGCTTTCCCTCACCATGTGCTCAGCCATCCTTCCCTCCTGGCTCTACCTCCCTTCTCTGCTCAAGCATCTTGCATTTGCTGTTCTCTCTCCCTGGCAAACTCTTCCCTAGTGTTTTTTTAATTTTCCTTTGTTTTTTTAATTTTCCTTTGAAGTAATTTCAAATTTACATAAAAGTTGCCGCATAGTATTAAGACCTCCCATATACCTTTTTTTTCAGATTAGGACACTTGTTTTCATAAGCACAGTAAAATGATCACTATCAGGATATTAGCATTGATTAAGATTGCTTAAATATTACCATCTAATTCACAAACTGCATTTGAATTTCACTGATAGCCCTAATAATATGCTGTAAAGGACTAAGATCCAAACTAGAATTTTATGATATACTTAATGGACATGTCTCATTAGACTTTTTGAATCTGGGACAGTTCCTCCGGCTCTCCTTGTATTTCATGTCTTTGACAGGTTTAATGAACACAGGCCAGTTACTTTGTAGAATGTTTTATATTGATTTGTGTTCTCCTTCATACATTGTATTAGAAAGTACACTATGGCTAATTGTATTCCTGATGATGCTAACTTTTACTACTCGATTACGATAGTGCCATATTTCTCCGCTATAGAGTTCATTACTTAATGTATTTATTAGTAATAACTTCAAAGTATTTTGTAGAAAAATGCTTTAAGATTCTATACGCTGTTCCTCATTAATGTTTGCATCTATTTATGATTCTTCTATGAATTATTTGTATGATGGTTGCCAAATGCTGATGTTCCAATTCCAGCATTCCTTTTACATATATTAGTTAGCGTTCTTTAAGTAGAATGCCATTTAATATATAATTATTTTTGTATAGATGGAATTTGAATTTCTGTTTTACTCAAAATGTTGACAGTTGTTACTATTGTTATTTGTTTTGACACTCAAATTCTCCACTATCTGGTCACTGGAAGCCTCTTCAAAGGGGTTGCTATATTTTTGGTCTCATCTACATCATTCTTGGAGCACTTCCTTGTTCCTAGCCCAATGAGTTGTCCAGAGCTCATCTTGCTTTTTCCCTGCCCAATCCCTGGAGTCAGCCACTTCTTCAAGATCCCCTCATTCATTTTAGTGGAGAATAGTATTTATAAACCAAGGTCTGGGTGCTAGTTGTGCTATTTTCGAATGGGACATCATTATTCATTGGCTGGTCAGTGGAGAGAATTGGGAAATACAAATGTGTATACACACACACACACACACACATATATATACGTGAGCATATATTTCTACACCTAGTTCTCTACAATTTATTTTTAAAAATCATCATTTCATACTGTTACCTACAATTCTAGCCTCCCCCTTCTATGCTGGTAACTCCATTTTTAACAGCATGGAGCTTTATTCCCATTATCCTTGATTTATTTGCTTATTTTCTCCCCCCCCCACCCCTATTGTATCTACCAGTCTTCCAGCAGTGTTGGCCAAAGCTCACATGCCTATGAAGGGGGAAAAAAGGAGGGTAGGGAGGAGAAAGAAGGAGGAAACCTCACTGTGTCTTTTAACCATTTCAGTATCATTCTTAGGTCTTAGCTCAAATGCAACCACCCTTTACAATGGATCCTTTCCACACAGGGACACACTGTTCATAAATAAAAATATAAAAAGATTGCCTATCTAGTTTTTATAATCTCTTATTTAAGAAAAAAAAAGAGTCAACTTTTTGATGCTTTATTCCAGCAAACTGGTTAAAGTCTCAGGTTCCTTGAGACCTGATTCTGCCACTCACGAGCATTGTGAACTTGGGCAACAGATTTTAATCCTTAAGTATAAACAGGTGATCATAGTATTAAGATGGCTAACTCCAACAGATGTCATGAAGAATAAATAAGATCAGAACTGTAAAATTCTGCCATGAGCTTGACTCAGCTTGTAGCGAGCACTTCATCAAAAAATGTTAGTTATTGTCGCTGAAATACATTTTGGGTAGTATTGTTACAGATGCTAAGTTCAATTCATCTTTATATTAGCACTAACACTCCAGATTTATGTTCTTCAAGAATGTATCCACCAAATCATATCTTACACAGCTACTATTAAACTGTCTGTACATTTTTAAAGAAACATTATAAATTTATATCAATACTACATACTTGTCAGCACATTATACAAAATAATGTGAATAAGTTTATTTTGCTAGACTATCTATTACAAAGAGGTACTATTTATTTTCAAAGATGATTCTACACACTAACACACACACACACAGTAAATATCTAAACAAGGATGGAAATCGTCTAATATATCTTAACTATTTACATTTTAATTTAAAAAGGTGTTTTAAAATATTTTATTAATATCCAGAATTGTTATTGGAATATCAATACATTATGTCAATTTTCTTGATGGTTTGCTTTCATTGGGTAAAACAACATTTTATTTAATGATTGTTTATTTGTATTTTGTTTTTAAGAATCAGTATGTTGGTCTTTTTGTATTTTTATAAAGGTTTTATTTCTACATAGAAATAAAAATTTCTTTTCTTTTAAATTTACAAGGTAGTAGAGGTGTAAAACATAAAAATTTAAGCCGTAAAAAGCAAGATCGTTACATAAACATACCTTCCAAAGCACCAATTATTACTGTCAATTTACTTGGACATAATGTGAATGTAGTTGAAACCTATTGATATGGAAATGTACTACTGCCCTCTTCTGGAATATGCTTAAATGACAGTCATTGATTTTACACCTCTCTTGAAGTAGAAATAAAAAATATTTTAAAAAATATATGATTCAATTCATTATAGTCCATTCTATTCATTTAGTGTTTTGTTAATTTCCTGACCACAGCATATTTCAAAAATTTTTTTTGTATAATTTTCTTTTCCCCTAATCAATATAGAATCTCTACAATTTTCCTTCTCATAGTATCCTTTGAATTTGTATCAGAATTATAGTAGTATATTTAATAGAAAACTGAAACATAATATTTGACAATCTAATTTTGAGGGTGGCTGAAAATACTCATTTTAATGTTTAAATGCTAGCTGGTTAAGATGGCTAGTTAATCCTGATGGAAAAATTGGATAAAATAAGAAAATGTTGAAAATAATAGTTATCACTATATAACATGTTCTGTTTGCTATGCATTGTTCTAGGTACAAAGCATTCTAAATATATTAACTCACTGTATCCTCGTGTCAACCTTGTGAGTTAGGTGGTATTTATCATACTTAATTTACAGGTGAGGAAAAGGAGGCAAGGAGATGTGAATTATTCAAGGTCACTCGGGGACTAAGTAGCAGGGCGGGCATCTAAACCCTGGCAACTTGCTTCCCTGTGTTGAATTCCAAAACTCTACTGGTTCCCTATGGTCAAGATAATTTGTATAAAGATCTGATACACTTATCAATGATCCCTGAAAAGAACCCAGAAATCGTCAGCTCATCTCTGTTCACATCATTTTAATGAGTCTGAACAAATTGTATGGATCGATGAGTTGATCCTATTTAGTAAGAGTGTGGGCATTCAGATATGTGTTTATTCTCCTCTAATGCTTCTTCCGCTTTCAGTATCTCCTCCTCTCCTATTCCTCTTTCCTTTAAAAAGGAAAAAACAAAACAAAACAGCAACCACATGTTGATTCTGTGCCAAGCACTATGTAACTCCAGGAAATATAATTCTGAATAAAGCAAACATCTAACCTCTGGGAATTTATAAGCTAATGTGGGAAACAGAGAATTAGAATATAATGTCATGAGTGCTGTTCCAAGGGTAAGCAGAGCACGTCAACAGGGCAAACAAATTCACAAAGGAAAATGCTTTTTACACCGAGAACTGAAAGATATGTAGATTCTAGCCAAAGACAAAGGGAGCAATGGGGAGGAATGGAGAGCAGTCTGGGTACACAGAACAATGTGTGCAAAGAAATGGGTTCAAAGGAATTTAGAACATTCCAAGAAACAAATATAGCAATTATATCTCACTGTAGTGTAGGATGTGCTAGGAAAAAGATGAGCCGGGGTAAGGCAGAAACTTATTAGGAAAAATCAGATCTACCATCTTAAGCAGTTTGTAATTTATCCTCAGGGAAATGCAGAGCCTTAGAAGGATTTTTAAGAGAGTGATCAGACCAGAATTACACATTTAAATATTCTAGTTATCTGCATTTTTCTCCAGAAATATGAAGGAAAAGAGTGAAACCTATATTTTATTATTACTCACAGCAGCGTTAGATTTATATTTCACATGGAAGCTGGACATGAATGAATCCAGTTCAACCTTTCTGTTGTGGGTTAACCTTCTCAAGCTGATTAAGATGGCTAGTTAACCACTGGAAAAGCTGGATAAAAGATATGTGAAAGTACTAACCCTTGGTACCTATAAATGTGACCTTATTTGGAAATAAGATTTTTGAAGATCAAATCAAGATACGATGAGGTCTTACTGAATCGGGGGGGGCCCTGATCCAATAGGACTGGTGGCCTTATAAGAAGAGACACAGACACATGAAGAGGGAACGTCATGTGACGGAGAAGAAGGCAGAGATTTCAGTGGTGTTTCTTTGCCAAGGAACACCAAGCATTGCCCAAGACCACCAGAACTAAAAGGCCTGGGGCAGACTCTCCTCTACAACCTTCGTACTTGGAGCTTCCAGAACTGTGAGAGAATGAGTCTCTGTTGTTTGAAGCCACCAGTCTGTGGTACTTTGTCTTGGCAACCCTGGAAAATGAATATACTCTCCCTCCTAATTCTGCCTTCATACTGACTTCAAGCCAGGAGCACAGCAGAGCACTACAGAATTCACTAAGGGACGCGCAGGTGACTTATGAGAAAAGGCCATCATTGTATTTGGCAAGGTATTTTTACATAGTGTTTTCCCCTCTCTGAACTTTCTATATGGCTATCTATTTAGTTAAATGCAATTATCCAAGCACTCATAAGGTTTCGTAAGTCTAGTGTCGTCTCATTTCCCTGCCAAGATAATAGTGTGTGAAGAAATACTCCCTGGTCAGATGATTCTCAAGAGTTTAGATGGACACAGATGAGATATTATGCATGGATGTGGTTGCAAACTGGCAGCCTGTTTGCAGAATCTGGCCCCCAGACATGTGTTACTCCATTAACACATGTGCATCTTAGTGGTTTTTTTTTTAAACAATCATTTTGAATGAATTTAGACATGTAGTCCAGTCCCCACATTCCCTCCTGCTCTCTAGATTGTAAAATTTGTTTAACTTGAAGTATCTGAGTTTGTCACCATCCACCTTGCTTTCCGTAGATGTACCTGTCATCCAGCTACATTTATCCTGTTAGAAGGCAGGGAGGGTTGGCATTGATCTGGTTTTAAGCCAATATAAAAAAACCATTGCTACTCCCATATGAAGGGGATTTTGGTATTCCCATTCACAAAGTTTTGATCCCTCAGACCTCACTTCTTCCTTTGATTCTTAGTCCCATTTCTTCCCTGGTCTCTGACTCTTGACTTTCTGGCCACATCTTCATTCTCCAGCCCTGCATTCATTGGTCGGATCTTATAACTTATTCTCCATCTCTAATTTGGCGGTAATTTACACATGGCATAGGCTTGGAAAATGTATTTGAAATGGAATAGATGTATGTAATTCCTTGGCCATTTCTAAATAAAGAGGCTTAATTTGCTTTGGCATCCTAAGACTAGTATTACACATAGGAAAAATAGGGAAAAATTTATTATATGGCTTGATTTTTAGGGATTCTCAAAAGCCTCAAGTTTGTAAGGATCATCTTCAGCCTTTGAAGAGGGCTTGAATCCAAGGATTGCTTCAACCAGGCCAGCAATTGTGCTGAATATTGCATCTCATTATCTTCTTTAATTTTCATAATAGCTGTATGTGGTAGATACTACTATCAATCCCACTTTAGAGATAAGGGAACTGAGGTGCAGATTGGCTTGATAAGGCGTTCAGAGTTATATAGTAATAAGTGGTAGAGCTTATAATAAGAAAAAAATAAATCTGATTCCGGGACCAAAGTGTTCTTATTCCGTGTGTGTATATACATTATATCTATATATATATATATACACACACACATATATATTGTATATAGCCTCCTGTAAACTTGGAATTCATCTTTTAATGAAATGTTACCCAACCTAGAAACAGAAAAAAAGAAAAAAGTTAAGCTGCTTTAGTTGAATAGAAGAGGGGGTGGAGTTGAGTGGAAGCCCTGTCTCTGGCCTCTCCAGGCACCAGAGGCTCTGTGGATTAAAAGTGGAACTGATTTAAGACTGTGCTTGCTAGTAGGAGCACCTGGGTGGCTCAGTCGGCTAAGCACCGGACTCTTGGTCTCAGCTCAGGTCTCGATCTCAGGGTCATGAGTTCAGCCCTACGTTGTGCTCCACACGGCGCATGGAGCCCACTTTAAAAAAAGAAGAGACTGTGTTTGCTAACAAACAGTAGCTGCCCCTGGGAGTGGAGTTAAAACCTAAAACTTTTCTGATTATTTATTCCCTGACTGATGGATCAGAGTTAAGGAAAAGAGGACGGAAAAGAACAGGAGAGCACGACAGCCTCAGAGTGATCAAAGTAGGAGGAAAGACCTGAGGAAAACCTGGTTAGCTTTAAGCCTCGGTTAAAGCTCTACAGATCATCCCAACTTAATGATGGTTTGACATATGAGGGTTCAACTTACCATGGTTCGACTTTATGATGTTGCAAAAGCCGTATGCATTCAGTAGAAACCATACTTTTACCTTAGAGCTTTTTCCAAGCTCATGATACATGGTATGATGCTGTCTCTTGTGATGTGAGACCGAGAGCCCCAGGTCCCAGTCGGCCACGTGCTCGCGAGGGTAAACCGCGAGCACAACCGCTCTGTACTCCCGCAAGCATGCTGTTTTTCACTTTCACCACATTATCCAATTAACTGCGTGAGCTATTCAATACCTTATTATAAAATAGACTATGTTAGAAGATTCTGCCCAACTGTAGGCAAATGTAAGTGTTCTGAGCAGTTTAAGTTCAGCTAGGCTTAGCTACAGTAGGTTAGATGTATTAAATGCATTTTGACGTGATATTTTCAACTTAACACCAGGCTTATTGGGATGTAACTCCTTCGTGAGTCCATGAATATCTGTAAGTACGCAGCTTAAGTGGGGTTAATAAAGACTAGGGATGCGATAGGCAGGTCCTCTATACCCGGCTGCCCAGGCCTCTGTATTAGAGCTCTTACCCGGAATGTTTACATGTCACTGTTTCAAAAGTTTGAGCTCAAATTTTCGGTAGCTGAGTCTCTTAGACTTTCAAATCGGTATTACCTAAAATACGTTGTGCTTCATAAAACATGAGTAATGGGTGGGAACTACTTTTCCAGAATTTTCATGCTAAGCAATAACCCTGCTCTCAATTCGTTCGCATGTGATCTTTCAGATGGGGCTGCGGTTAGGGCTACATTCTAATGCGACAGCTCCTAGTGTTTCCTTTGTGTGAAACCAACTGGACAAATCTGAACCCTGGACAGCACGAGGCTCCAAGTCAGCCTTGCGAGTTAATCTATGAGAGCAGAGCAGACTGCCCTGCCTGGCTGCTCAGTGAAGGGGATCACAGCATGGGACAGGAAAGCGAAGTCCCCCAGTCTGTTCACCCACCCAGCGCACACCAGGAAGCTCTTCTGCCGGAAACATTTCCCTCTTTCCTCTGAAAAGACCAGAGATGACTGATTCGTCTTTCTTTAAGGATATCACATAGGCGATACCATTTTTTTTTTCCTATTAAAAGACACAGACTCATTCACAGATAAATTACTTTCCTCTCTGATGACTGGAACAGTGATATAAAGACGGAGATTCAGAACTCTTCTCAGACTGTTGTCAAATAAATATCAGCATTATTTTTATTCAGAAATAGGACTGTTTAATGCCAAAAATATTTTCTCCCTTTTACAGGAACTTCCTTTATGCCCTTGACAGTCCCTGCAATTATTGGATTATAATAAAGAGACACTTGTGCCTTAATCATACACAGCTATTGAATTCCCGTGAGACAAACTACTTGTGAAATTCCAGGTACTTTTTCATTTAATAGTGGCAACATCTCTGAACTAGTGCTTGTCAGCACTATATGCATTACAAAGTTTACTTTTGTGGTAAGAATACCAAAAAAAAAAAAAAAAGTGATGCTTCTGTCACTCCCAGCCTAGAGGTGTTTTGCTTACTGTGACTAAAAATAGAGAACCAGTTTTAAAAGCCTTATTTGGAAAAGTTAGAAATGCAAAACTTAAAAACTTTGAAAAACTTGAGTTTGGGATATGGATTACTGTATTTTCTAAAATAATACAGAAGGTATATTAACCACAAAGTGAGGGCAGAAAGTTCATGCTCTTTGCTATTGTAATTCATCTGTAAAATTCAAGAGGAAGGCAGCTTAATCTACTTGTTTGGGTTGGGATTTGTTTGAATATAAATATTTTATGAAGAGGTGGGAAAAGATTAAAAGTTAAAGAATTTTGGTTGAGAAAATGCTATTTTTAATGGATGTGAGTTACAACTATAAGTTAAAAAGTAAAAATAAAATAGATAGTAAATTCCATATCATGAAAAGTATGCATTATGTAAATAATTAGATTTATTCTATTGAATCTAAGTCTCAGAATCCGTTTATCAGTGACCTCGCTTGGCTAAAGGAATGGGGACTAGAAGTTCTTATTTAGAATGGCTGGTTGGTTTGTTGGTTGTCCGTATTGATATTGATTACTTCATAGAGTAACCCAAAAAGAAAGGATTGAGATGATTCAATCTCATATGATTATTTATAAAAGCCTGAACGGAATGGTTAATTCTACCTAAAATTGTATTTTAAAACTACATAATGAATAAACTTCAATTTGATTAGTTAAGCAGAGAGATTGGCCATCCAGATCTCCTCTTGCTCAGAGAGGGTAACTTCTTTATTCAGTTCTGCCAGATATTGACTTAACTGACCCCAAACGTTCTCATATTGATCCTTTTAATATTTATTCAAATTAAAGCAAATCTTTAAAATGAAGGGTGGGGGAGGCATAATCCTGACGAGAGAGAGACCGCTCTAGGGAAATGAAGATAGGCCAGGCATCTGCATGCATGAATTCTGTTGACCTGGGCAGTCATGTGGGTGAATGCTAGTGCTGAGCAGATCAAATGAACACCACGTTGCCAACATGCTTGAAAATGTTGAGCTTTACTCAATCTTTTCAAATCGGTATACATTAGAGCATTGCATTCTGCTTTTTCGCTTCTCGTAAGCATCCTTTTAAATGACATATTTTTGCAGCTCTTAATGTCTTTTCCTCAAGAAAATTGTATTCTCAGAAACATAAATGCCACTCTCCTCTAAACTCTTTATCTTCCTTACTATGCAACATAGGAACATATTCTGAAAAGGCAAATGGGGGGAAACAATAGCAGCTGGGCTACCACCATTAATCTCCAGGGCATGGTTCTTTATACCTGCATGGCACCACAGGCAGCCCTGCATGGGTACCACAGGGCGTGGTTCTTGCCATTCATATAAATCCGGTGTTTTAGTCTTTGTTGTTATTGGTGGTCGTGGTGGGGGTCTGTGTGTGTATCTTAAGGCGGCTCTAGGAATGACAGGTATGTTAAAGCAATAGCAGAATCCAAATTTAGGACAAGATAACATCCCAGTCTTTTTTTCTCCTTTTTACCAACACATGACAGGCATTCTGTAGGCAGTGTTTTAGATGGGAACACTGAATAAGTAGACAATCAGCCAATTGTCTGAATAAGTAGACAATCAGCCAATTTTGAAGTCAGTCATTCGAGGAAAAACAACATATGAAACACTTCACTTCAGTGTTAGTTATGAAAGTAATGCCTGGCTATCCTCAGTAATGACTAGCTTATGGGAAGTGTTCTCTTTCCTATTTCCAATAGTTTTGTAGAGTTTTATGTGGGTATTTTTTTCTGTCAGAATTTTACAGCTCAAAAAATTTACAACTAAAATTTATGGGAAAATCCATATAATTGGTATTATTTTATTCATATTCAATAGACATAGATATGGGTCTTTTGGAGGGAGTGTGCAGGAAGCAGTGACCAGAACAAAGTCTCAAAAGGAGAAAGATATTTTACTCTTCAAAGCGTTTTTTTAAATTATGATTTCCAACTTCTATCCACCTAAATTATTTTTCTCCCCAGTTATCACAATTACAGATCTTCATTTCCATTCTGCTTGATTGAAGACAATTAGAGTTCATATTTACTTGCCCTTCTTTTCATCTCCTTCATACCCACGGTTCCTAACCAAGAATGCACATTAGAATAAGTTTAAAAAAAAATAAAATAAAAAAAAATAAAAATAAAAATAAAAAAAAAAAAGTCATGTCCTGCATCCAATCCCAAAAGAATTCACATTTAATAGGTTGGAAATACGTCTCTAAAAAGGTCACAAATAACTCTAAAGCATAATTATAGTTAAGAAGCACTACATCTTAATCTTAAACGTTCTCCATCACTTGCCCATCTGAAGACTCAATAATGAAAGTAACTTTTTCCTTTAAAGAATGCACATACACATAAACACATGGAAATGCAAAAATACTTTCATAAAATTATATCCTAAGACTTTGTTGCCCCAAACTACTAGACTCCCTCCTTATGATTCTAACACCTAATAGTGAGTACTTCTCCCCTTACTTTTACCCACTGTGAACACTCCGTTAGCCCTACTATCACACTCCGCAGCCTCCTTTCCCTTTGAAGGTAGACAACACCTGACTACTATATTATATCCGGTACAATTTAGGCCAGAGTTCACAAAAGTCGTGGAAAGCAATACAAAAACAGGCATAGCTCATGTGCACAACTGTTTATTGATTAAATACTACACTGCCTGGGAAAGGGTGGGAGATGGATTTCCCTGACAAAGAGGAGAAAAATAGGGTAAAAATCAATATTCACACTAATTACAACGGTGCCTTGGCTTAGTACTAAGACTAGGGTAGATTCTGGGCGCCTGGGTGGTTCAGTGGTTAAGTGTCTGTCTTCGGCTCAGGGCCTGATTCCAGGGTCCTAGATCCAGCCCCACATCGGGCTCCCTGCTCAGTGGGAAGCTCGCTTCTCCCTCTCCGTCTGTATGCCGCTCCCCCTGCTTGTGGTCTCCGTCTCTGTCTCTCTTGCTGTCAGATAAATAAATGTTGAAAAAAAAAAAAGAATAGCGTAGATTCTTGGAGGAGAGATGCTCAAAGAAAGGGGAGCAAATGAGTAAATGAATGAACAGTTGAAGAACTGACTGAATAAAAGCAGAAAGGAGAGAAGACCTTGTTCTTTTCACTGTCTAGTTGTCTCATCTGCCACGGGAGGGCATGAGAAACAATTTGGCTTCTCTTCCATCATACAGGATTCCTGCATCTTCACATGACTGTGTAAACAGAAGGTAGGAGATCTATCCACCAGTGGAAGGCAGGTATCCAATCTGCAGATCAAGAGCCCATGGCGAGAGGGAGCGAAGAGGGATACCGCTATTTGACAGTCTATAGTCATGATGAGCTAAAGGCCAGCAGGTAAACTATTTGCTACAGACTTTTTAATATTGGGGAAGCTTATAAAAAATACTGCTTTGATACAAAAATAAAATTTATTCCTTCAGCTTCTGAAATAACGAGGCAGATCTATGTGCCTTCACATGGAACAATGTCCAGTATAAATTATTGACAGAAATAAGATCCATAAGACAGAACACAGAATGCTGTTATTTGTGTGACGCGTAGACGCAGAGCATTGCCAAGAGGATACACAGAAGGAAACTGATAATGGTGGTTCCCTTTAAGGATGGACTTGGGTGGCTAGGAGAAATGTTGGGAGGGAAATTCACTCTACACTGAATTGTTATAATTTTTGAGTTCTGTAAAGTGTACATACATTGCCTATCAAGGACTATCGCTTAATTTTAAAGTGATACAAAATATTATATCAAGGAATATGTAAAAACAAAACCAAAAGTTTTAGTCAACAGTGGAATATATTTTAAATGCTGTGATGTAGTCTGGTCACACATATCTCTAGCAGACCAGACATATTTGGCCAAAAATACATCAGTGGATGTGATGTGTGTACTACCTCCCCTATTTTGCCACTGTATTCATTGTGATTTTTAAATGTGACTAATATAGCAGTAGGACAGTTATTAATAAAAGCCGTTTAGTGAGATGGCACTCAGTGGAATTCTGCTTCTTCCACTTTCATAGATGCAACAGTTTCTTAAAAAAAAAATCCTAATACTTTCTTATACTTCAGAGACAATACTGATGCCATAAGCAGTCAACTGGACACACGGTCTCCTAGGAGACTACTTTTTCAAGAATTGTGAGACTATGTTAACACTATTTCACCGTAGTACTCTATTTTCCCTTTGTCTCTGAAGTGGTGGTAACTCTATTAATCAATCTATTAATCCCTCCTGGCACGTGATGATTAATTACTACAAAATGCTGAAGTGCTGAGTGAAATGCAAGATAATCCAATTCAGGTGATACAAGAAAACTCAGTGTGGAAAACAAAGCATCATCTTTAACTTCATTTATTTGTAGCTTAAAATGTAATGCCATACAATCTTAACAATCACTTAAAAAAGGATTTATATTTGCATAAAACAGAAGCAAAACAGAAAGATATGAAATAAAATGCCATCTTGCTTCAAGTTTTCAAATCAGTACTTAGAGTACTAATATACATCTATATACATTGCAAGTATATATAAATATACTATGAGTAATCTTGAAACCACAATAAATATCAAGTAGGTTTTTAGGCACACGGCATAGGAAAATGCAGAATCTGCATAATTCTTGAGAGTGCTGAGTGACTCATTCTTAGATCATTTTCACACATATATTTTACACAAAATATACAACCATCGTGCACATGATCCCCAGTCACCTCCGAATCTCAACTGTCATCCAGCATGAGTGCCTTCTTATTCTTTGATACTATTGCTCTATACAGCGATTACATACGAAAATATTTTGCAGTTTTCTTCAGTTATTTGCCTAAGAAGGTATCAATGCTACCAAAATAAGTGGAGCCTATCTACACAATATATTCATGGAAGTGCGCTAGAGGCACCGACTTGCAGAACTGCTCACTGTAATACTGGGAGTTACCCCGAAGGCAAACTTATACATTTTAAATTATACCATTTTTGAATTGCCAATACTATTAAACCAGAAATTATTAGAAACTGAGGTAACGCCTGTTTTTTTTTCCTTTGAGATAGAAATGCTTGAAAAAACACCAAAAGTATTTTTTTTTAAATTCTGACAGACCTGGACCTCAGTCACTATAAGCTCTGTCTGTAACTCCTTCTGCTCTTTCTGCGCAAATGTAAACCAAAGAATCCGAAGGAATGCTTTAGTTGAATTTACGTATACTTGGGATTAAAGATCACAGCCAAGGAACACCTGAGATCACCCTCCGATAAGTGAAGCCTGATGCTTCTCTTAGTAGAGCCAATGTTCATTGGTAAAAATGAACCAAATAGAACCCACTGGTAGTCTCCTCCCAGCTACAAGTCAGATTCCGGCATATCCGGCATATCTGCCATCAAGTACCCTATTCCATATCGTCCATTGGGAGCCGTATCCAGAGTTGGTGATCCACTCTGTTTTCGATAAATATTTTTACCAAAATTTGGAGATGACATCTCGCTGGATATCTTTCCATGAATGAGGCTTGCATCATCTCCCTCTAAGTTTACAGGCTCTTTCAGGACCCTTCCTCTCTTATAGGTCACAGATGCTAAATTACCAGAACTATTGTCTATTAGGTTGCAGTGACGAATGATAAAGACTGCTGGGACCGGGAGTATTGCCAGGACCATCAGCAAGATACAGACAACCAGTCCCCACGTCGGATAGCTCAGAAATTCTTCAGATGCCTGTGAAAGCCAGAAAAGAAAAAAATCATTATTGGTAATCTTGCTCTGTAAGTACATGAAACAAAATTGTATTTGTCTCAGGTCTGTAAAGCAAAGAGTCTTGCGACATGCTTTGACCAACAGAATACTGTGGAAGTGATGTCAATCAACTTTAAAGGCGAGGCTTTACAGGCCTTGTGAGCTCTGCCTCTGTTTCTTAGGATGCTGCCTGAGTCTAATATGCTACCAAGAAGCCCAAAATGAAAGATTGCACAGACACAGACCGGCCCTCCAAGTTCGATCAATTGTATGAATTAGCTCAGCTAAGACCTAGAGAAGCATGACCCAGTTCACCTGCAGAAGCCTGAGAAATAATAAATCAGCACTGCTCTCAGTCATTAAATTACATGTGCCACACTGTCTTTCTAAAATGTGCATATCTAAACCCTGAAGCACATCTGGCCCCAAGGGTTTTAGTAAGGGTTAACAGACTTGTGAATGCCCCAGTCATGAATTTAGTTGTTGTTTATACAGAGTTATTGACCATAGAATAGTTCAAGGTCAGAGGTATCTCTGAAAAATAAGCATTCTGATTTTATAACAGTTAATATGTATCTTTACTATGATGTGGCTAATGCACCTTGAAAGCAGAAATTGAATTCATCATTGCCAATATAAATCAGTTATAACGAAGCTTTCCTTCAATATGTATTTCAATTATGTCTTCATGGTTAATGCAAATTTTCTTGTTACACAGTATCTGGGCCATGATTTAATAAATTTATATAGGAAAAATATTCCTGGTGGTTTGGCCAATATTTTTTCTAGAGTCAAAGGCCCCATAATTATTGGTTCATCTATGATGACATAAACACATACTTTAGTGAGAACCAAGTCCGTGTTTCTCATGTATTAAAAAAAATCTACAATCTGGAACAAAATCATACACGTTTGGGGCCAAATAAAATGTAAATCTCAAGATCCTTGCATTAAAAACAACACCATTGATTAAACAGCAAAGTATCCTGTGAAGAAAGCAAAAGACAAAACCCCAAAAATAATAAATATATTTTTGTTTAACTTCCTTATTTTGTATTTTACCTTATCTTCAATCCATGCATTATAGCCAGGAGGACTTAACCCCATATTCACAACACTGGCTATTAGCAGTGATAACAGCACTAGAGGAGAAATATATTTCCACGTATAGTAGTAATATCTGTTGGGAGCAAAGCCCAGCATATCTTTCAGATCTTCCATAAATCTAAATAAAAAGAAAGCATTTAATTGTGCCTCAAGTTAATATTTCTATACCTTAAAAATGTGCATTAAATCAACAGTTTCACAAGGGTTTAGCTATGATAACTTATGACATTTTATACCGAATCAAAAAATCATATTGGGTGATGACTTATAAATTAAGAACATTTATAAAGTAAAATGTAAACAGTTAAGTACTGTGATTTTTGTTTAGTGAAAGCAAAAACCAATTACAGAAAAGTTTCCCACTGATGACTTTCTACTTTTATAAACACAGTGTTTGCAATACATCCAAAATTCCTTGTCTCTTTTTTTACTTAGCAATAACTAACATCATTCAATATCCAATTAGTGTTTATATAATCTAAACTGTCACTTCTTTTCATAGTCTGTTCGTTTGAATTGAAAGAAGGTCCACACATTGCACTGACTGATGTGTTTCTCAAGCCCCTTTTCCATCTCTACATTCCTCCTCCATCTCTTTTTTGTTTCTTCCAATTTTCTGTTCAATCATCTGGACACTCTACACCACAGGAATCTCATAGTCTGGACCTTGCTGATTACATCCACACAGTGCTGCTTCACAAGCACATCTGACCCTCCTATTTCCTGGAAACTAGTACGTAGACCTGGTAACCTGTAGGCTTATGCTGTTGTTTTAGGTAAGGTTATTGTGGTATTATTTGCATGAAATAAAGGTCACCCTTCTAGGTGTATGATGTTAACGCTGTCAAAGCGTAGTCATGACACAGTAGTCTATATCCCTTAATATTTTTCTAGAGATAATCACCGCCCACCCACCAGGGCTTGCACCAATGTTCCAGTAGATTTTTTGGTTGTGTAAAGACAGTTCTCTAGTAGAGACTTCAGNCTTGCACCAATGTTCCAGTAGATTTTTTGGTTGTGTAAAGACAGTTCTCTAGTAGAGACTTCAGAGAGACATCATCATAACTATATTCCCTAATTTCTTGTATGTTCATAATTATCTGTGGTCACTATACTTGAATGTTGAGTGTTGGTGGTTTAAAAATCTGTGGCATATGCTTTCTTTCCTTGATAACTGTAAATATTTCTAACTACATAATATTGTTACAAAACGTTTGTTGACTATCAGTCTTTCTCTCATAAATAATTTTGATAGTTTTGTTTGTTACTGTTTTTGCCTGGATGGCCTTTTTTTTTTTTTTTGTCTGGAAGTAAGAGCCTAGACTATGTCCTGGTGCTGGGCTATGTCTATTTTTCCAAGTGTATCATGTGCCCTTCCAGCATCCAGTTGTCACTTAGTTTAGGCAAGTTTCTTCAATTACAGTATTTAATATGGTTCCAGCCACTGCTTTTAGAGGACTTCATTGCACACATGTGGAGTTGTCTTTGCTTAACTCCTGTTCCTATTCCTTCTCTTAGCTCCTTTGCTATTCTTCTCCTTCTCCTTCTCCTTCTCCTTCTCCTTCTCCTCCTTCTTCTCCTTCTCCTTCTCCTTCTCCTTCTCCTTCTCCTTCTCCTTCTTCTTCGATTTTATTTATTTGAGAGATGGTGAGAGAAAGACAGAGCACGAGCAGGGGTAGAGGGAGAAGCAGACCTTCCCCCCCCACCCCCAGCCCAGAGCAGGGAGCCAACGTGGGACTCGATCCCACGGCCCCGGGATCATGACCTGAGCCAAAGGCAGATGCTTAACCGACTGAGCCACCCAGATGCCCCTGGTATTTCTTCTTGATTTAAAAAAAAGTACTCCTCCTTTCTAGCTTCTAATTCTTATGAAACTAGTCATTGTGCTTATTGTTTTTGTGTTTTTTTTAAATTCGATTGTCATTTCTGAATATTATTATTCACAATTATTTCCTGAGTTTATGCTGTTTTCAAATCTTCCTTTTCTTTAATTATCGTATTTCTTGACTTTTAAACAACAGATATATGTCATTCTTTTTCTTTTTGAAAAATATATTTCAATTCATTTTGAAATATGGTTAGTTTTTTTGCTTATGTGCATTTGTTGTCTGTAGGGATTGATTCTGTTCCTTTCCTCTTTTAAAAAAAATTTTTTTCCCCTAAGATTTGACCACAATCAAGTGAAATGAATTTTCCTGCATTTTTAGACGCTAAGTTAAACACCAAAGATGGCAGAGCATTTTTTTGGGCACTTTCAAAAACTATCTTGGAAGGTTATTGTTAGGTTCATAGGCAATGTATGCAGAGCACAATACGTCACATACAGTAGGAATTTAATAGGTGCACATATAGTAGGAATTTAATAGATATCATTTTAATAACTACTATTAGTAGTAGTATCACTTCTCCCGCTATTGTTAACTATTATTGCTTAGGGATACTAACTACTAAAAAGAGAGATTTTGTAATATCCCTATTGTAAATGACAAACTGTGTAAATGGAAATCCAAATTACAATCTTATCGATCCACAGATCAGTCCAATAATAATATCAAATTCCAACACAGTGCAAGTTAGGAGTTAGGGGTGTCTTACTAGAGTATAGAGATACCTAATTTTGAAACTTAGGTCTAAATTACAGTCCTGGCTCTAAAACTAACACACTTGTTCTCCTGTACAAGTAAGGCCAATTTTCCATTTATAATACGGATGATATTAGTTACCACAGGGCATTTTTATGAGGATTCAGATTTAATGTATGTTAAACAGCTATTACCTCTATTGCCGTATGGTACATGATTATTAAAAGTAAGTCTCCCTCCCCTTCCTTGCCTGGGGCTTTTGACACTAATAAAAACATTCTCCAAGCTCTGTCACGAAGCTCATTCAATACCAGTAACATTCTCTATGTTGTTTAAGACGACTCTGGTCTTCGTGCAACACACTCATTCCTCCTTTACATAGACCTCTAATAAGCTTGCCAATCTTATTGCCTTAGCCCATATATGTTAACTAAAGACAACAACTTCAAAAAAATATTGTACAAAACCTCCAGTAACCTTTTTCTTCTGAGATTACACTAATTCCTCATTTCACGCCAAGTATTCATACTTTTCATATCAAGCAGGTATATAATTTAAAGGTTTAAGTATCTAGTTATTCAAGTAATGACTCCACATGAACACAAAGTTTGTGCATAGCAAACGACACAAATGCCTCAGAGCAGGATAGGTCATTTCCCAAAACTGACCTGCTACGTAGAACATTATGTATCATAATAAAATAAAATTCCTCCCATAAAACAGATTAGCAAAGTAAATAGGAAGAAAGGCTTTAAAGTTAAGCAGAGACAGCTATGAATCCCAGGTATGCCTCGGTCCAGGTGATGAGCAAGTCACGTGGTGTTTCATAAGCCTGAGAAATGTGAAATGTGGACAACAAAAATAACTTAAAACAACTCAACAAGGTTCTTGGAGCATAGCCATTACTCACTAGATCCTAGAAGTTACTATCGGATAACTACAATTAAATCAAAGCTCCAGAATCCTAGATTATATTGCCATCCGCACAATTCTAATTACCTTATAGGGTAATATACTTTATAAAAAAGACTGAATGAAGAAGAGCCTGCAAAAGATTTGATTTTGTTGCAAAGAATTTTTCCCTCTAGTCATTTCCTTCCTCTTCTAAATGAAAAAGAGTTTGACAACTGGTCTTTCCAAAATAGAGATGAAAAATGAATGCATAAAAGCAAATATACTTACTTATCTATGCCATAAACAAAGGACACAGCAATATTCTCCAAAATGACTACAATTAGCAGAGGCAGTGTAGCAGAATAATCGTCAAACATTGTAACGAAGTAATTTCCAGAGCGTTGCACAAATATCAGGCCGATACAGAATGCCAGAAGGCAACAGACCACTGTACAAAAGAAATAGATGGAAAAATTAAGCTTTTATTCAGTCCAGTCTTTTACATTTAATTATGAGTTATTATATTCAAACAACATTGTCTTCACTTTTATAACTTGTCAATGATAAAAATAGGCAACATCTTTCCTGATACTATGGAATAAAACACATTGGGAGTAACCTGGATTTACCCCTGGATTTAATATGAATCCATGGTAAGACAGTAACTTTTTTTTTATAATAATATTTTTTATTATATTATGTTAGTCACCATACAGTACATCCCTGGTTTTTGATGTAAAGTTCGATGATTCATTAGTTGCGTATAACACCCAGTGCACCATGCAATACGTGCCCTCCTTACTACCCATCACCAGCCTATCCCATTCCCCACCCCCCTCCCCTCTGAAGCCCTCATTTTGTTTCTCAGAGTCCATAGTCTCTCATGCTTCATTCCCCCTTCTGATTACCCCCCTTTCTTTACTTTTGACCAGCTACTATTAATATAAAAGCTTAGAGAGATTTCTGGGATCCACATGGTATTCCCATATTTATGTTAGACTCTATTCTCTCACACTCTTTAGTAGAGAAGGAGTCAAAAATAAAACGTTCTATTCCTCAACCACCTTCGAGCAGAGGCGAGTAAATGTAATAGAGCAGGTACCAGCAGTTTGGGAGGGGAGAAAACAGACATCCTGGGGTTCGATCACATGGCGGTTCCCTAACAGTCTCCATAAGTGTGGGCTAAGTGAAGTCATCACCTCCATCTCTTAAGCACAACGCTAGTAGTATGAGTTACATCACATCTAAATGAACATTATATATAAGCATATAAT
Organism: Ailuropoda melanoleuca; assembly: GCF_002007445.2. Taxonomy (NCBI): domain Eukaryota; kingdom Metazoa; phylum Chordata; class Mammalia; order Carnivora; family Ursidae; genus Ailuropoda; species Ailuropoda melanoleuca. The sequence goes on from NC_048232.1 coordinate 56,968,848, forward strand.
GTAGAGAAGGAAAAAGTAACATTTGCTTGGAGCCTATCACATATTGAAATATTGAAATGCTTGTCCCAGGGTGCTTTACTCAAAGCCTCAGGATGGAAGTAGCAGAGCTCGAACACAGCCTTATGACTCTTCACTCTCACCTACTGACACCGTAGCGGGTGAAGAAGAGCGGAGTCCAGGTGGTATAGACAGTAAGAGCCTCGCTGGAGATTTGAGAGGAAAAGATTGCAAGTAATTTACTTCTAAATCCTACTGTCCTATCAGAGAAGACAAAAGCACATCTGGCAAAGGTGACAGAGGAACGCTTCATCAAGGTAAGATGTGACTTTAAGTATAGTTATGATCCCGAAAGACAGGTAATGGGAAAAGAGAGGGCTTTCCCCTTTGCTCTGACCAAACACGTTTTCCAGTGGAGTTCACCAAATACTACCTTGTGTGTTTTTGCCTCTACACTGTTGCTTTTCCCTTAATTTTGCAAGCCCTCTTACTACAGGAGGGTTTAGATAGGGGGCAAAGATGAAAGCAGCGAAGATGTTATTTAATACACATATCAGGCGAGATACTGGTAGCCTTGAATTAAACAGAAACTTCAGAGAAGAGACCGCCTTTTCTGGGAGAAGATAAGGAAGTTTCTCATTATATCCAACTGAGTTGAGAATATTAAGATGAAGCACTTAACAAACTGCTGAAATTGTTTTACATACACATACAGAAACTTAGCAGTGCAATAAGTGATAAAGTTACATATTTGAGAGATACGTACACAGAAGTTATTACTAAATCTTTCAGAGCTAAAAACAGGACTCTGAGGAGCTTGTATACTACTGCCCAGCATTCAGTATCATTTATATATTTTTTTCCAATTTGTTTTTGCATCACTTACCAACACTGTTCCTGCACTCTGGTCTGGCTGGCTTCCTTAACTGTTCCCTTTATCTCTGTTTATATCTGCTAAACTGAAGCTATTACTAAAGCTATCCTCTGACCCCTAGAAGACCCTTCCCCTTTCCAATTCAACTGCCATCCTTTCACTGATAGTTCCGTCATATATTTAGATGACCCTTGTCGCAGTTTCTTAATTCTTATGACATGTTAAGTCGCTACTATGCCTTCTATGAGTATTGTACAAGGTGTAAGTCTTATGTACCAGACTTGGTTTCAGTTATCAGTACTATTATTTTTGGAGACAAGACTCTCCTATGTCTCTATCTCTTTTATAATTTCTCTTATATCTTTTATATCCTTCCAATGTGAGGATGGTGCAGTACAATACTGGCACTTTAATAACTGCTTGCAGATTGGACTTAATAATAACCATCAATGTTGATAAGTTATTTTATTTCCTTTCCTACTTAGAGATATTAACTACTAGTAGGCTACAAGGGCTATTTCATATGAGAACTGAATTTAGGTTCATCAATTTCAACGATGCAATTTTTGGATAAGGAATATTGGATCTGAACTTTTAAAAATAATTACTTGTCTCATTTACAAAATTATACATGAACATTTTATAACTTCATTCTACTCATAATAGGTTCATGAATAGATTCATGATAGTGACATTACTATTAATGAAAAGTAATATAAGTAATCACTAATAATTAATATAATCTACATTGAGTCTATTGTTTGCATTGTATATAAACATATAAATAAAATAGCAAGTAATAGTAATATATATTAATAAACGGGCATTAATAAAACACTTTCCTATTTCCATCTCTGACCTCTCACCAAGAGTAAAATAAATGGCCTGTATCAGTTCAGTGAAAAGTCAAATACCTAAAAAAACTCACCGGTAAGAATTTCTTTCCTCACTTTGAAAGTGTCCACAACGGGCGTGATGATCCCTTCAATGGTTCCAAACATGCTGCCAAGCCCCAGATTGACTAGCATGAGGAAGAACATCACTGACCAGAAGGGGGATGCAGGGAAATGTGTCATTGCTTCTGTAAAGGCAATGAAAGCTAAACCCGTCCCCTGAACAGCCTGTAAAATGTATAAAATGGCAACATTAGTACCGAGCAATATTAAGGGATGGCTATATAAACCAGTTACATAGGAGAGGGAAAACTCTGACTAATGCTCAGGAGTTACTGGAAATAGGTAGGCTGATATCATGCTGTCTCTTAAGAAACTGTGCCTCTGTGGGGCGCCTGGGTGGCACAGCGGTTAAGCGTCTGCCTTAGGCTCAGGGTGTAATCCCGGCGTTATGGGATCGAGCCCCATGTCAGGCTCCTCTGCTATGAGCCTGCTTCTTCCTCTCTCACTCCCCCTGCTTGTGTTCCCTCTCTCACTGGCTGTCTCTATCTCTGTCAAATAAATAAATAAAATCTTTAAAAAAAAAAAAAGAAACTGTGCCTCCGAACAAAAGTTGATTGTGTTATCTCATAAAAACAACAGATAGACCAAAATTAAAAAAGGAAAAAACCAAAAACTTTAAAGGGTAAGTTAGTAACTAAATCTTTCTTTACAGAACTCAAGATTTTTATATAAATGATGACTCCATCCATAACTTCCTGCACGTGATTTTTTATGTTTAGTCAAGTATAGTGTTAGCTATCTTACTGCAGGGATCAATAGTCGGTTTCTCCATTATGTTTTCCTTTTTGGCAATACAGGGGAAGGGCGAATACAATGTTCACCTGTTTCATATTTATTAGAATAAATGACGGTAGCTAAAGGAGTTAATCATGACGTGTTCAACATAAATATTAAAATGGCTAAATATCAATTGTGTGTCCAAACAATCATGCAATATGTAAATGATAGTCATAATCCAAATTTTTGTATTTAAGATTATACCAGGAAAAATATCAGACTAATTTCATTTTCTATGATGAAAATCAACTTATATTCATATTTTAAATTTTTGTGGCTGAATCGATGAGATTGCTTTTTAAAGTAAAGCAAACCTTTGTAATTTAAGAGAGTATGTTCTTCTGATTTCTAGCTCTTAATTTTTTTCCCTTTGCTTGTTTGTTTTGTTTCTTAAGTTCCACATGTTAACTAACTGGAATTAAAATAAAAACTTAAAAAAAAAGTACATTCTCTGAAATAAAAAATGAGAATTTTGAAACATCATAATCTTCCACCGGCATTTTAAAGGTCATTTTCCTAAAAAAAGTCCTGGATAATGCTTATGTTACCTGCGTGATAATGACTGTAGTGCTTAAACAGCCTACTCACTTTATTGAGCTCATCCTCAATTTGACAGGAATTGAGATGAAGAGCAGAAAATTCTTCTTCTTTCACTTTTTGAATGACGTCATAAACTAAATGATAATCTTCTGCGGTAACAGCTGAAAGGTTGATATGATGTGGAATAATATCCTGACTGATGTTGCCCATTTTCAAAAATTGTATGATCATTTTTGAATTTCTGAAAGATAGAACAACATAACGAGTGAACATTTATGGGTTTGGGGGGTATACTTTTTATACAATTATGCCATCAAGAGCTAAAGGAAATGAATATCCATACTCTGTTATGCATTTCTCATTTATGACGTTTGCTTTAAAGCCCAGCACTGCAAACACCACCAGTGTTGCCAGGACAGATGTAAAAAAATTAATGAAGGACACGAGGACAGCATCAAAGTGGCAGTTGTTGTCTCTTTTGTTGTAGCTTGAAAAGGCGATGACGCCACCAAATCCCAGACCTAGGGCAAAGAACACCTGTGTAGCAGCTTCTCTCCAGACCTTGGGCTCCAGCATAATTTCAAGCTGTTTAAAATTAAACATAATAGAAGTCAGCTGCAAAATAGTACTTCAGAATAATCTACATGGAATTAGTTCTATTATTTAAATAGATCAGAATGATATAAACTGGAGGAATAATCTGTTCTTAGTAGAAATAACCAGGTTTTCACTTAGTAGTGAGACCAAATATAGGAAGAAGAAAAACTACAGACAATTGTGAAGATGGAGATTTTACTCACATGGAGATTTTCTACTTATGTAGAAATTCTTTTAAGTTATCTTTAAGACAAACCAAAAGTACTATTTGAAATTAACTGTCTTCAATCATTTCCTACTTAAGTCTTTGTTTTCTTTCCAAAGCAAAATAATCAGCAATAAAATCGAATTATTTAACTAATACCCTAAGTTTTGTGTTTTCTGGTGGCAATCTAGTAGTCAAGGCAGATAATAAGCAGATTATAAGTTTGGGAGAGTTGACTATCTGTACTTTGCACATTCATGCATGTATGATGCATTCCTTTCAATAGTTTTCTGAAAGCCTTTTCTTTGAAAATTGAAGCAATTCCACTACATCACCTCTCAGACTCTTTCAGAGCCAAAGTTCTAAAGTTCTGCACCTGTGCTGAACATGTATTTCAAGTAACTCTGCTTTACCTCTTCGAGAGTTATCACTGTATATAACCAAACCTTTTAAATGGAACAATTAATATTAGCCATATCTGACACAAATGTCAATAAACAGGTTTGAAGAACACAAGTGTTTAAATTGGTATTTTATCTCTTTTTATTATTGTAGCGAAATTGCCTTCATTGGGAGCAATGTCAAATGTGGCTGAGAAGATGAATTCCACAGTCTCAGGTCCCGACTCTGCCATTTAATAATCTAAAAATAGTGCAATTGGGAGTAAGTAGTTGCCCTCCCTGAGTTTCAGCGTCTTCAACTGAAGATGGGAGTAACAAGCCATACGCCACTCCATCACATTCCGTACCACACTCTAAGTGCTCAGTAATAGTTGACATATATGGACTGTACTGGTAGGAACATGGATAAGCACTTTGTATGGATTATCTCATTTAATCTTCAGAACAATCCACCAAATTTGTTGCTACTATTATCTGAATCTTAAGAAGGTTAAGTAACCTGCCCAAGGTTATACAGCAGTTCTGGGGTACAGCTGAAATATGAACCAAAGTAGATTCCAAAATGCACATTTTCTCAAATATTAGGCTTTCTTGTTCAATTTTAGTTACTAGGATTTAGTTATTTTAGTTATTAGTTACTAGGATTTATGGTTCAATTTCAGTTCAATTTATTGTTTAATTTTAGTGATTATTATTGAAATAGAATATAATATTGTCATGAAACATAATCACGATTATATTTATAATTTATTAAGATTTAACTGAAATACACATATTGTTTGTTGATCGTTGCTACATTACCATTCTATCATTAATACTGATCCCAAATACACTCAACTGTCTATCTCTACTTTACCCACTAGATGGCAGGCAACACCCATTTACTAAAGACATTACTTGGCTTACTTCCAATTCAGGAACTAAATCTCCATTCACTGTTCTGGGAAGAGTTTGTGTGCTTTACTTTTCTCCCTTGGACAAAAAATGTAAATTAAAAAGTAACTAACAACTTATCATTATTATATTAACTATCACACTTTGCAGTGACCTAACAGAATTTTATCAATAGTCAATGAAAAGTGAGCTAACGAAAGAACTATTTTAATAGTGATTCCCAGTCCCGGTTTAAAATGTCAATAATGCAAGTTTTAAATACGGGGCCATGTAAAAGTGTCATATCAAAGTAGTTGAATTCTAAGATAGCTATTTGAATCAAATATTTAGAATTATGTCACAAGCAGTTGCCAACTTATATAAGGTGATATTCCAGAAGTTCACACAAAAGTTGGTTGTTTTAAACTCTGAAATCCTTTTTTTATATATTACAATATAAATATCATTTTTGGTCAGTAAATATGGCCCATTTGAAGCCGATTTAAATTTTAATACAGCTGAAATCTATAAATCTTAACTAGTTATTCACTGAGGAGTTCCAACAACTCTAAGCGCTAACCAGGACTTTTGAATTAGTCAAGAAAATCAGATACTAGTGGCATTTTTGCTACTAGAGAATACTAAGGGAAAACCCGATACCCAAAGAACACAGCCTCTTTTACATAGTATCAAGACAGCTGCCAGGAGTGACAAAGAATTCCAGGGAAGTTAATTTCTGCCCAAATCCCACAGCATGTTGCTGGCTACACATTCACCCTTCAGATAACTTCCAGTTTCTGAACCAATTTCACAACTTTATAACTCCATGTCTGTCTATAATAGTGTTAGCAAACTAATAATGAGGTGTTAACTTCAGTGAATAACTAAAATGTATATACACTTCAAAACTTGGTGTTTTTTTTTTTCCTGCTAAATCACTATCCCAAGTTCACAAGGACTGATTAAGCAGGTTCAAGGTGTCCAGCATTGAGTTCAACTCCAAGATGAATGAAAGAACATAAGTTCTCAGCCTTTTGTGGAGCCTAATGAGAATTTTCCTGAAATGCATATGCATTACAAAACTCCCCAAACTCACCACTATAAATATTATTCTAGGAGGCACAAAACCTCAAAACAAGAATATTGATTTTCTCTGAGACAGGATTTAGAGTACAGAAGCCTTCTCAGCCTGGGTTCATGGACTTTAGGTGATCTGTCAACCTTCTGAGACATTAAACAAATTAATATGTTCATTATATGTTTCTCTGGTAATAAGATCTTATCGGTTTTCTCAAAGGGGTCAATTACAAAAGGTTAAGAACCACTGACATAGAGGAGGAAGTAGAGGAAAGATGGAAAAGTCCTGGGGCGCCTGGGTGGCTCGGTCGGTTAGGCGTCCGGCTCTTGATTCTGGCTCAGGTCATCATCTCAGGGTGGTGGGATTGAGCCTCATGGCAGGCTCCATGCTCAGCACAGAGTCGGCTTGTCCCTCTCCCTCTGCTCCTCCCTCTGCCCCTCCCCCTGCTTGTGTTCCTTCTCTCTCAAATAAATAAATACATAAAATCTTTTTTAAAAAGATGGAAAAGTCCTAAAATTTATCAGTGTAAAAAACTAGGAGTTAATTTATTATAAAGGAATTTTTAAAGTTCACATAGAACTTACTCTAGAACTAAAATGAGTCATTTAAAACTGGAAATAGATGGATATAATTATGGATATTTAAAAGCCCTGGTTTTCCTAAGCTGGTTAATATAACAGCTATAATTTAAAAGGCTAGCATACATATGTTAGAACAATTATCCTTTAAATCTAACTGTGGGAACATTTGAACAATAAACATAATGCTTTAATGATCATAAGCCTTAAATAGAAATGCAGTACATACCTTAGGGGTAAACATGTGGCGGATGCCATCAATTGAACCATTTAAAAGGAGTGCTCTGATTAGGAAGCATATAAGTACCACATATGGGAAAAGAGAACTAAAATACATGATCTACAAAGAAAAAAAAATATAGGTGAGACACACTAAAATTATATTTCTTTCTGTAGTTAAGAGTTTGTGTTCCGTTCGATACTTTTTGTAGCATGGCTAATAGTACTATTAATACTTTTACAGCCATCACATTAGAATGGCTTATTAGTCTTAATGCAGTGTGACTTACTTGAAATCCTGTATGAGATAGAACGAGAAATAGGGAATCTCCCTTACTTAAACTCCTTTAAAATAGTCCACAGGTATAATGTAACTTGAGTAGTGTTTATTTCTTAAAGTTCACAAAACAAACAATATTGAAAAAAAAATTAATGGCTACTATCTCCCTAACAAATTCCTACTTTTATTGTTTTAGGTAACAGCAACAGCAAAAAAGAGTCCTTTTTTTTCCCCATTAATCAAAATTCCATTATAATTCCATAAATCTTCTGGAGAGTGGGCTCCTATAAGTCTCCTAAGACTCTGAATAATTAACAATGTCAAGGTTTAACTTTCTGCTTCACAAGTGTTCATGCTTAAAGTTAAGTGGAATGTTTATCGCAGTAAAGCAATTGCCCTAACCAGACATTTACTGCTTCTTTGACATCTCCATGTAGAAGCCTAACAGGTCTCTAAAACTTTTCGGGTCCAGAAAAGAACTTCTGACTTCCCCCCCAAGATGTCTCTCCACCTGTCTCTGTCTCTGTCTCTGTCTCAGCAAATCAAGGGGCTAAAGTCCAACATCCGGAAGTAGTCCTGCCCTACTGTGAATATTCTCCTAGTTTCCATGCTACCGCTCAGGTTACCTTATTCCTACTGAATGCACTCCAGGGATTTTTAATACAGTTGCAATAAAATGTGAATTCCTCTCTCTGACTTGCAAAGCCTCACATTAGAATGCCTCCCTACCCACCCCACCTCCCTTCCCCCAGCTGAGCTTTACCCCCAGATCTGTAGGACTTGCTCCCCTGTTATTTCTGCCTCACCTTCATCTATGTGAACTGAAACATGAGGATCAATGGCATGAATAGCAAAAATAAAGGTCTTTCAGGTAGACACAGAATTTCAAAAGATCTCCTTGATGAAATAAGATTACAAGTGACTTTAGATTTCACTATAAAACACGTCTTCATCTATGCTCTTTCTTTAATTTAAGCACATTTTTTAAAGCACCACTTTTCGCCAATCTTTATGTAACTACCTAGAATGACATGGTACTTGTAGTTTGCCCACAGACATTTACAGCGGGGCTTGAGGTGGGCATCACATGCAGGAGTGGTGATGAGCAGAAGCAGAAGGGGCTCTAGCATACTAACTTTTCCAGAAGACTGAATGCCTCTGATCATAGCCAAGCAAACCACAATCCAGGCAGCCAGCAAGCAGATGGTCATCTTCCAGTTTAAGCCCCCACTTTCAGAAATGGAACTGGAAATATTCAGGGCTTCTCTGTACCAGTAATAGGTGGTGGCAGAACTTTTTTCACATTCTGGCTCTACAACTGTAGAAAGAAAGGTAATGCAATTATTTCAGCTTGGAAGAGTAATGAGGCATTTTTTTCCCAGTAAGCCTGTAAATCCATTCTTAACATTTCATCGAAAAGTACTACTATTCTAGAGAAGCATTTATATTCACAGTGAAAACTCACTGTGAAAAATTGTGAAAAATCCACAGCCATGTATTCTTGTTGATATTTTTTATTACACATTTCTGAAACAGGAATATGTAAGCTTTTTATCAAAGTAATTAAAACACAACAGGTTTATAGCCCCTTTCATGCCCAGAATTATCTGACTGACTCCCTGCGACAGAGCTGTCAAATACGCTAGCTGCTGCTCATATGTGACTTTTGAAATGAAGCTAGTCTAAAGTGGCATGTGCTGTAAATACAAAATCAAAGAAGATTTTAGAGACTTAGTACAAGAAAAATAATGTAAAATAATTCACATATTAATTATTTGTTGAAATGTTAACATTTTGGAAAAATATTTCACCTATTTCTAACTTGTTTCAATGTGACTACTAGTAAATTTTAGACTACCTTTGTGAGTTGCATTCTATATTTACTGGACATCACTACTCTAGGGAATTGTCCTTTATTAATATACTAGGATTTAAAAATAAATGATGGGAAAACTATGAAAGGGAACTAAAGACACACAAACAATTACTTCAATACAGATTCTTTTTGTCTTATTTTTTATGTTATTTTCGTTTTTTATCTCCTTTATGATTACCTGCAGGTCCTTTTTAAAAAAAAAATTTGTGTTACTGAAGTTTAGTTGACATACAATGTTATATGCATTTCAGGTGTGCCATATAGTGATTCTACAATTCTGTACATGACACGATGCTCACCACAGTAATATAGTTACTATCTGTTACCATACAATTCTTACCGTATTACTATCTTCCTTATGCTGTACTTTGCATCTCCATGACTTACTTATTTTATAACTAGAAGTTATTTTTATTTATTTTAATCAAAATGTAAGGCATCAAGAAAGGGGTACAAAATAAAAAACTGTCTAAGTTAACAACTGATGGGTTGTAACATTTTACCCCAATGTCATGCGGCATGATAAAATAACTCGGGAAGACCTAGTAAAATTAGATGGTGCCAACAGGCTTTGCTCTAAGTATGCCAATTCTAAAAGTGAGGAAAGCTTGTTATGATAATTTTGAAAGACTGTTCCACATTATCTTAAAAAAAGAAAAAAAAATCTCAAAACCTCACGCCCTTAGCAACTTTATGATTATTTTATAGAAAAACACTACATGATACGTGTCTTACAAGTGTGTGAAGCATTTTTCACCAAAGGACATTGATCCCAAGGAAGAGGTTGCTGAAAAGACTGAGAAAAATAAAACAAACTCCAGCCAATGATGACATTGTAGTAGAGAGCCACAAAAAAGCACACCTGCAAAACAAAATAGCACGATTACATTACATCTCCCAGGACCCTTCCTTTGAAACGAGATGAAATGCATAAAACCCCACTTAACATGTTAAAAATCCTCCTCGTTTCATTTTTGAGACACATTATCTTTTCTAAAAGGATGTCTCTCTTAGATCTTAAGAATATGCATTATCAAGATGGAACTGTATTAATATTTACAGCTTGGTTAGTGTATTAGTGCAAACTCCAACGGTGTTTTTTAAAAATGTGATTAAAGAGTTGAATAGAAATACACACTCAAAGCCTTCATTTAAGAGTGAACTATACAGGGGCGCCTGGGTGGCACAGCGGTTGGGCGTCTGCCTTCGGCTCAGGGCGTGATCCCGGCGTT
>NC_048232.1:56981476-57010160 GCF_002007445.2 Ailuropoda melanoleuca
TTTTTTCCCTTTGCTTGTTTGTTTTGTTTCTTAAGTTCCACATGTTAACTAACTGGAATTAAAATAAAAACTTAAAAAAAAAGTACATTCTCTGAAATAAAAAATGAGAATTTTGAAACATCATAATCTTCCACCGGCATTTTAAAGGTCATTTTCCTAAAAAAAGTCCTGGATAATGCTTATGTTACCTGCGTGATAATGACTGTAGTGCTTAAACAGCCTACTCACTTTATTGAGCTCATCCTCAATTTGACAGGAATTGAGATGAAGAGCAGAAAATTCTTCTTCTTTCACTTTTTGAATGACGTCATAAACTAAATGATAATCTTCTGCGGTAACAGCTGAAAGGTTGATATGATGTGGAATAATATCCTGACTGATGTTGCCCATTTTCAAAAATTGTATGATCATTTTTGAATTTCTGAAAGATAGAACAACATAACGAGTGAACATTTATGGGTTTGGGGGGTATACTTTTTATACAATTATGCCATCAAGAGCTAAAGGAAATGAATATCCATACTCTGTTATGCATTTCTCATTTATGACGTTTGCTTTAAAGCCCAGCACTGCAAACACCACCAGTGTTGCCAGGACAGATGTAAAAAAATTAATGAAGGACACGAGGACAGCATCAAAGTGGCAGTTGTTGTCTCTTTTGTTGTAGCTTGAAAAGGCGATGACGCCACCAAATCCCAGACCTAGGGCAAAGAACACCTGTGTAGCAGCTTCTCTCCAGACCTTGGGCTCCAGCATAATTTCAAGCTGTTTAAAATTAAACATAATAGAAGTCAGCTGCAAAATAGTACTTCAGAATAATCTACATGGAATTAGTTCTATTATTTAAATAGATCAGAATGATATAAACTGGAGGAATAATCTGTTCTTAGTAGAAATAACCAGGTTTTCACTTAGTAGTGAGACCAAATATAGGAAGAAGAAAAACTACAGACAATTGTGAAGATGGAGATTTTACTCACATGGGGATTTTCTACTTATGTAGAAATTCTTTTAAGTTATCTTTAAGACAAACCAAAAGTACTATTTGAAATTAACTGTCTTCAATCATTTCCTACTTAAGTCTTTGTTTTCTTTCCAAAGCAAAATAATCAGCAATAAAATCGAATTATTTAACTAATACCCTAAGTTTTGTGTTTTCTGGTGGCAATCTAGTAGTCAAGGCAGATAATAAGCAGATTATAAGTTTGGGAGAGTTGACTATCTGTACTTTGCACATTCATGCATGTATGATGCATTCCTTTCAATAGTTTTCTGAAAGCCTTTTCTTTGAAAATTGAAGCAATTCCACTACATCACCTCTCAGACTCTTTCAGAGCCAAAGTTCTAAAGTTCTGCACCTGTGCTGAACATGTATTTCAAGTAACTCTGCTTTACCTCTTCGAGAGTTATCACTGTATATAACCAAACCTTTTAAATGGAACAATTAATATTAGCCATATCTGACACAAATGTCAATAAACAGGTTTGAAGAACACAAGTGTTTAAATTGGTATTTTATCTCTTTTTATTATTGTAGCGAAATTGCCTTCATTGGGAGCAATGTCAAATGTGGCTGAGAAGATGAATTCCACAGTCTCAGGTCCCGACTCTGCCATTTAATAATCTAAAAATAGTGCAATTGGGAGTAAGTAGTTGCCCTCCCTGAGTTTCAGCGTCTTCAACTGAAGATGGGAGTAACAAGCCATACGCCACTCCATCACATTCCGTACCACACTCTAAGTGCTCAGTAATAGTTGACATATATGGACTGTACTGGTAGGAACATGGATAAGCACTTTGTATGGATTATCTCATTTAATCTTCAGAACAATCCACCAAATTTGTTGCTACTATTATCTGAATCTTAAGAAGGTTAAGTAACCTGCCCAAGGTTATACAGCAGTTCTGGGGTACAGCTGAAATATGAACCAAAGTAGATTCCAAAATGCACATTTTCTCAAATATTAGGCTTTCTTGTTCAATTTTAGTTACTAGGATTTAGTTATTTTAGTTATTAGTTACTAGGATTTATGGTTCAATTTCAGTTCAATTTATTGTTTAATTTTAGTGATTATTATTGAAATAGAATATAATATTGTCATGAAACATAATCACGATTATATTTATAATTTATTAAGATTTAACTGAAATACACATATTGTTTGTTGATCGTTGCTACATTACCATTCTATCATTAATACTGATCCCAAATACACTCAACTGTCTATCTCTACTTTACCCACTAGATGGCAGGCAACACCCATTTACTAAAGACATTACTTGGCTTACTTCCAATTCAGGAACTAAATCTCCATTCACTGTTCTGGGAAGAGTTTGTGTGCTTTACTTTTCTCCCTTGGACAAAAAATGTAAATTAAAAAGTAACTAACAACTTATCATTATTATATTAACTATCATACTTTGCAGTGACCTAACAGAATTTTATCAATAGTCAATGAAAAGTGAGCTAACGAAAGAACTATTTTAATAGTGATTCCCAGTCCCGGTTTAAAATGTCAATAATGCAAGTTTTAAATACGGGGCCATGTAAAAGTGTCATATCAAAGTAGTTGAATTCTAAGATAGCTATTTGAATCAAATATTTAGAATTATGTCACAAGCAGTTGCCAACTTATATAAGGTGATATTCCAGAAGTTCACACAAAAGTTGGTTGTTTTAAACTCTGAAATCCTTTTTTTATATATTACAATATAAATATCATTTTTGGTCAGTAAATATGGCCCATTTGAAGCCGATTTAAATTTTAATACAGCTGAAATCTATAAATCTTAACTAGTTATTCACTGAGGAGTTCCAACAACTCTAAGCGCTAACCAGGACTTTTGAATTAGTCAAGAAAATCAGATACTAGTGGCATTTTTGCTACTAGAGAATACTAAGGGAAAACCCGATACCCAAAGAACACAGCCTCTTTTACATAGTATCAAGACAGCTGCCAGGAGTGACAAAGAATTCCAGGGAAGTTAATTTCTGCCCAAATCCCACAGCATGTTGCTGGCTACACATTCACCCTTCAGATAACTTCCAGTTTCTGAACCAATTTCACAACTTTATAACTCCATGTCTGTCTATAATAGTGTTAGCAAACTAATAATGAGGTGTTAACTTCAGTGAATAACTAAAATGTATATACACTTCAAAACTTGGTGTTTTTTTTTTCCTGCTAAATCACTATCCCAAGTTCACAAGGACTGATTAAGCAGGTTCAAGGTGTCCAGCATTGAGTTCAACTCCAAGATGAATGAAAGAACATAAGTTCTCAGCCTTTTGTGGAGCCTAATGAGAATTTTCCTGAAATGCATATGCATTACAAAACTCCCCAAACTCACCACTATAAATATTATTCTAGGAGGCACAAAACCTCAAAACAAGAATATTGATTTTCTCTGAGACAGGATTTAGAGTACAGAAGCCTTCTCAGCCTGGGTTCATGGACTTTAGGTGATCTGTCAACCTTCTGAGACATTAAACAAATTAATATGTTCATTATGTTTCTCTGGTAATAAGATCTTATCGGTTTTCTCAAAGGGGTCAATTACAAAAGGTTAAGAACCACTGACATAGAGGAGGGAAGTAGAGGAAAGATGGAAAAGTCCTGGGGCGCCTGGGTGACTCGGTCGGTTAGGCGTCCGGCTCTTGATTCTGGCTCAGGTCATCATCTCAGGGTGGTGGGATTGAGCCTCATGGCAGGCTCCATGCTCAGCACAGAGTCGGCTTGTCCCTCTCCCTCTGCTCCTCCCTCTGCCCCTCCCCCTGCTTGTGTTCCTTCTCTCTCAAATAAATAAATACATAAAATCTTTTTTAAAAAGATGGAAAAGTCCTAAAATTTATCAGTGTAAAAAACTAGGAGTTAATTTATTATAAAGGAATTTTTAAAGTTCACATAGAACTTACTCTAGAACTAAAATGAGTCATTTAAAACTGGAAATAGATGGATATAATTATGGATATTTAAAAGCCCTGGTTTTCCTAAGCTGGTTAATATAACAGCTATAATTTAAAAGGCTAGCATACATATGTTAGAACAATTATCCTTTAAATCTAACTGTGGGAACATTTGAACAATAAACATAATGCTTTAATGATCATAAGCCTTAAATAGAAATGCAGTACATACCTTAGGGGTAAACATGTGGCGGATGCCATCAATTGAACCATTTAAAAGGAGTGCTCTGATTAGGAAGCATATAAGTACCACATATGGGAAAAGAGAACTAAAATACATGATCTACAAAGAAAAAAAAATATAGGTGAGACACACTAAAATTATATTTCTTTCTGTAGTTAAGAGTTTGTGTTCCGTTCGATACTTTTTGTAGCATGGCTAATAGTACTATTAATACTTTTACAGCCATCACATTAGAATGGCTTATTAGTCTTAATGCAGTGTGACTTACTTGAAATCCTGTATGAGATAGAACGAGAAATAGGGAATCTCCCTTACTTAAACTCCTTTAAAATAGTCCACAGGTATAATGTAACTTGAGTAGTGTTTATTTCTTAAAGTTCACAAAACAAACAATATTGAAAAAAAAATTAATGGCTACTATCTCCCTAACAAATTCCTACTTTTATTGTTTTAGGTAACAGCAACAGCAAAAAAGAGTCCTTTTTTTTCCCCATTAATCAAAATTCCATTATAATTCCATAAATCTTCTGGAGAGTGGGCTCCTATAAGTCTCCTAAGACTCTGAATAATTAACAATGTCAAGGTTTAACTTTCTGCTTCACAAGTGTTCATGCTTAAAGTTAAGTGGAATGTTTATCGCAGTAAAGCAATTGCCCTAACCAGACATTTACTGCTTCTTTGACATCTCCATGTAGAAGCCTAACAGGTCTCTAAAACTTTTCGGGTCCAGAAAAGAACTTCTGACTTCCCCCCCAAGATGTCTCTCCACCTGTCTCTGTCTCTGTCTCTGTCTCAGCAAATCAAGGGGCTAAAGTCCAACATCCGGAAGTAGTCCTGCCCTACTGTGAATATTCTCCTAGTTTCCATGCTACCGCTCAGGTTACCTTATTCCTACTGAATGCACTCCAGGGATTTTTAATACAGTTGCAATAAAATGTGAATTCCTCTCTCTGACTTGCAAAGCCTCACATTAGAGTGCCTCCCTACCCACCCCACCTCCCTTCCCCCAGCTGAGCTCTACCCCCAGATCTGTAGGACTTGCTCCCCTGTTATTTCTGCCTCACCTTCATCGATGTGAACTGAAACATGAGGATCAATGGCATGAATAGCAAAAATAAAGGTCTTTCAGGTAGACACAGAATTTCAAAAGATCTCCTTGATGAAATAAGATTACAAGTGACTTTAGATTTCACTATAAAACACGTCTTCATCTATGCTCTTTCTTTAATTTAAGCACATTTTTTAAAGCACCACTTTTCGCCAATCTTTATGTAACTACCTAGAATGACATGGTACTTGTAGTTTGCCCACAGACATTTACAGCGGGGCTTGAGGTGGGCATCACATGCAGGAGTGGTGATGAGCAGAAGCAGAAGGGGCTCTAGCATACTAACTTTTCCAGAAGACTGAATGCCTCTGATCATAGCCAAGCAAACCACAATCCAGGCAGCCAGCAAGCAGATGGTCATCTTCCAGTTTAAGCCCCCACTTTCAGAAATGGAACTGGAAATATTCAGGGCTTCTCTGTACCAGTAATAGGTGGTGGCAGAACTTTTTTCACATTCTGGCTCTACAACTGTGGAAAGAAAGGTAATGCAATTATTTCAGCTTGGAAGAGTAATGAGGCATTTTTTTCCCAGTAAGCCTGTAAATCCATTCTTAACATTTCATCGAAAAGTACTACTATTCTAGAGAAGCATTTATATTCACAGTGAAAACTCACTGTGAAAAATTGTGAAAAATCCACAGCCATGTATTCTTGTTGATATTTTTTATTACACATTTCTGAAACAGGAATATGTAAGCTTTTTATCAAAGTAATTAAAACACAACAGGTTTATAGCCCCTTTCATGCCCAGAATTATCTGACTGACTCCCTGCGACAGAGCTGTCAAATACGCTAGCTGCTGCTCATATGTGACTTTTGAAATGAAGCTAGTCTAAAGTGGCATGTGCTGTAAATACAAAATCAAAGAAGATTTTAGAGACTTAGTACAAGAAAAATAATGTAAAATAATTCACATATTAATTATTTGTTGAAATGTTAACATTTTGGAAAAATATTTCACCTATTTCTAACTTGTTTCAATGTGACTACTAGTAAATTTTAGACTACCTTTGTGAGTTGCATTCTATATTTACTGGACATCACTACTCTAGGGAATTGTCCTTTATTAATATACTAGGATTTAAAAATAAATGATGGGAAAACTATGAAAGGGAACTAAAGACACACAAACAATTACTTCAATACAGATTCTTTTTGTCTTATTTTTTATGTTATTTTCGTTTTTTATCTCCTTTATGATTACCTGCAGGTCCTTTTTAAAAAAAAAATTTGTGTTACTGAAGTTTAGTTGACATACAATGTTATATGCATTTCAGGTGTGCCATATAGTGATTCTACAATTCTGTACATGACACGATGCTCACCACAGTAATATAGTTACTATCTGTTACCATACAATTCTTACCGTATTACTATCTTCCTTATGCTGTACTTTGCATCTCCATGACTTACTTATTTTATAACTAGAAGTTATTTTTATTTATTTTAATCAAAATGTAAGGCATCAAGAAAGGGGTACAAAATAAAAAACTGTCTAAGTTAACAACTGATGGGTTGTAACATTTTACCCCAATGTCATGCGGCATGATAAAATAACTCGGGAAGACCTAGTAAAATTAGATGGTGCCAACAGGCTTTGCTCTAAGTATGCCAATTCTAAAAGTGAGGAAAGCTTGTTATGATAATTTTGAAAGACTGTTCCACATTATCTTAAAAAAAGAAAAAAAAATCTCAAAACCTCACGCCCTTAGCAACTTTATGATTATTTTATAGAAAAACACTACATGATACGTGTCTTACAAGTGTGTGAAGCATTTTTCACCAAAGGACATTGATCCCAAGGAAGAGGTTGCTGAAAAGACTGAGAAAAATAAAACAAACTCCAGCCAATGATGACATTGTAGTAGAGAGCCACAAAAAAGCACACCTGCAAAACAAAATAGCACGATTACATTACATCTCCCAGGACCCTTCCTTTGAAACGAGATGAAATGCATAAAACCCCACTTAACATGTTAAAAATCCTCCTCGTTTCATTTTTGAGACACATTATCTTTTCTAAAAGGATGTCTCTCTTAGATCTTAAGAATATGCATTATCAAGATGGAACTGTATTAATATTTACAGCTTGGTTAGTGTATTAGTGCAAACTCCAACGGTGTTTTTTAAAAATGTGATTAAAGAGTTGAATAGAAATACACACTCAAAGCCTTCATTTAAGAGTGAACTATACAGGGGCGCCTGGGTGGCACAGCGGTTGGGCGTCTGCCTTCGGCTCAGGGCGTGATCCCGGCGTTGGGATCGAGCCCCACATCAGGCTCCTCCGCTATGAGCCTGCTTCTTTCTCTCCCACTCCCCCTGCTTGTGTTCTCTCTCGCTGGCTGTCTCTATCTCTGTCAAATAAATAAATAAAATCTTAAAAAAAAAAAAAAAAGAGTGAACTATACAATTACAAACCCTGTAACAATTATATGACATATACCATACCAGGAAACTTACTACACAACTTGCAAATCCAATGCCACCCAGTTTAGGGCTTATGTAATTCCATACACCAATGCTTCCTCGCCGAATTCTTTGACCCACAGAGAGTTCCAGGAAAAAAAGGGGAATACCTATTACCAGAAGCAGTATTAAATATGGCAAAAGATATGCACCTACAGAGACAAGAACAAATAAAATAGATTATATTTTCAACAGTCGCAGTAGGGAATACACTAATTTTGAGTATCTCATAAAAGACAATATTTGAACTTCTATATAGTATAATTATAAAAGACTTCAAAGAAAATGCAATTTCATCATATTAAACTTTCTAGTATTTGAAACTTGAATTTGACTGCTACAAAGAGTTTCTGATAAAAAATAATTATGATAAAAGTGAGAATATAAAGTTTTAGTTTCATTTTATTGAAAGGGTAAAACAACTTCATTTTCCATAAAAAAAAAATTGATTCCTTAAAATTAATTATTTCTCAAGTAGTTTTCACAAACTCCTTGAATTCTTATTCATACAATGCTCATGAAGTAATTTATTAAATATTATTCAAACTCATCTATACATGCATTCCAAATGAGATAAATTCGAATGAATGAGATTTTATAGTATTAAAGTTGACTTTTCCCCCTAAATAACAACAGGGGAGAAGAAATGGCTGCCTCGATTGAAAAAGAAAAAAAAAAATAGGAAAAGAAACAGAACTTCTACCTCAGACAAATGTCATTTTTCCACATATACTTCATATAAAAAGTATGTTTCAGGAATAATGTGTGTTTTTTTTAAGAGAAAGAGAGAGCATGTGTGCACAGTTCGAGGGGTAGGGAGGGGCAGAGGGAGAAGGAGAGAGAGAATCTTAAACAGAATCCACGCCCACTGCACAGCCTGTCATGTGGCTCAATCTCACGACCCTGAGATCGTGACCTGCGCCAAAATCAAGAGTCAGAAGCTTAACCGACTGAGCCACCCAGGTGCCCCAAAAGGAATTTTTTAATTTTCCAAAATTCTGTGAGGGGGCCGTGAGGCTGAGTGAGAAACTAAGATATTTCATACCTATTGCAAAATACACGTGCAACTATATATTATCCATGTAGTAAGGTTTTCATACTTAAGAAAATTATCTTATAGTCAAATGGCAAATTAAGACATGTCATGACTAGTTATTTTAAAATAGTTTGACAATGTCAATATTAGGCTCTCTTAACGGGTAAAGTTAAATGCGAAATGTATTCACTTCTATTTAAGAACACATATGCAAATTATTCATTAAGTAACCTCTAGAATGGACTTCCCACATTCTAATTTCTTATCTGGAGCTTTGTCCAACCGGAGACTGTCAAGTCAGTCACAAAATTGATGGTGTGGATACCCTTTTCAAATAGTGTGGATACCCTTTTCAAATAAGAGGCCATTATTGTATTTTCCCATTTTAAAAACGTATTTAATGGTATTGAATAGATTTTGGAACTTGTTCAAGTTTTTCTGGTAGTTATTCTGTTGAAGGAGTAAACATTACTTTTTAAAATTATTTATCTCAGTTTCTCTGTATATCTCTGAATGATGACCATACACAAGAATTTCCCTAATATTGTAGCCGATAGAAAATCTCTACTTTCTTATGACTGATTTGCAGCCTTTTGGACTTGAGTGGATTCTACAGATGGGTATGTAATGTAAAGCCTGGATGCATGAGCTCATAAAACAGAATTATAAAATATCTAACTCCACAATGATTGGAGACATTCAAGCACTAATGACCTGAAAATGTTTCCCAAAGGACTGAAAGTGCGTTTTAACACATGCACCTAATCCCAGAATGTGGATGAGTTTATGTATGTGTGAATGACTAGAGACAGAGAGAATGAATTAAAACTGGACTCACTGGGAATCTTTCCTCAGTTATGTGTGCAAGACATGCTATTAGACAGTTCGCTTTTTTTCCTACCTCAAATTACTGTTAGCCCCCATATTAAAAATAGTCATAACTAAATAAATTAACTAAATAAAAACACACATACATTTCTAAGCATGTTACATGTAGTTATTCATTTATTCCTTACAAGAATCCAATGGGATAAGTACCATTATTATCATTTTACAGGTGTGGGAACTAAACCATAAGAAGTAAGTTAACTTGTAAAAGGTCACATGGCCAGTGTGGGAAAGAGCCAGGCTTCAAGGCCAAACTGACTTCATAACCCGAGCTGGTAGCTTTTATACTACACTACTTATTAAGTTTAACCATTGTACTTCAATATCCTCAGAGAAATCAACTTATGTTGGGTCTATCGCTTTTTGGTTCTATTATTCATGAAGTGCCTCAAGTGACAAATGAGTGAGATCAGGTGGTCTGAGTCTGTTTGACTGAACAGCCAGAAAACACGACTCAAATACTCAGAAGGCTCAATGCTCTACCGCATATTGGGTACAGCCTTTTGTATCCTGACAGCCATTTTGAAACGATAGAGTCCGTTGGCATTTTATAACATCCCTGTCTAGTATTTGTTATTAGAAGAGAGGAAACAATAGTAGGAAGAGCATTTTGACTCTCTCCACATATGAAAATGAGGAGGAGGAATTTTTGCTAATAACTAATTTCTAACTATGAAATCCCTTGAGTTCTCTGCCAAGACAAAAATGGTATTAAATGGATGGCAACCTGACTTCAGCCAAGACAGCCTTCTTCCTTAACAGTGTGGCCAGAAAGCCTCATAAGGTGAAAGGCTTACAAATCACAATTCATCTTCTGCTAGTCTTGGCAAATGGGAGGCTCACGAGAAACAAAAAGCAGGGTAGTACGTAGCTGTTTATAGCTGATTAGATAAATAATTCACGTGTGGTGTTCATGACTAGCTAAGAAGCTTACAGTGTCGGTGGAGGGACGTGTAGTGTATCACAGACTTCCTGTATTGAGTCTTACCTCTCAGGCAGATTTGTCAAACAGGCAACTTTTGCCAAACCTGTTGTTTTGTGCCTAGTTGAATTAACTAAGCAAGATTTTAACATATTTTGTCATCAGAACACCCTAGCTTTTTATCTTATAGTCTAAAAAGAAATTTCATATATGATTATATTATTTCATCTGATTTGTACATCAAATATAAAACCATTATTTTTGGCCCAGTCAACAAAACTATCACAAACTGGAATCAAATACCAAAACATTCTTTCTAACCGTTGTGTGCTGAAATGCAGTTAATATAATATTTAGTTTTTAACAACATTTATTTTAATAGTTTCCACGTATATACATAACAAAGTTTCAACCCAAATGTTAGTTAACTTGACTTTGGTGGACTATAGAGCTTGTATCATATGCGAACAATCCATTCCTTTGTATACGCTTCTTTATTGGTTTTTAAGATAATTTTTGCTAAACAACCTTTACTGATTATATGCAAAAATACAAAAAACTAGAATGTTATGTTGATGGGAGATATTTTTGTTTAAAATTAAGGATAGGGGTGCCTGGGTGGCTCAGTTGGTTAAGCATCTGCCTTCGGCTCATGTCATGATCCCAGGGTCCTGGGATCCACATGGAGTTGGGCTCCCTGCCCTCTGGGGAGTCTGCTTCTCCCTCTCCCTCAGCCTCAGCCTCACCACTTTGCTCACTCGTGCTTTCTCTCTCTCCCTCAAATAGATAAATAAAATCTTTAAAACAAATAAAATTAAATTAAGGACGCTAATTTCTTTGAAGTTTTCTTTGAAACTAAACATTGTCCCCAAATACTGTAGCATTATAAACCAAATATATATGATATGTAAGGATGAAGAATGTCTGGCGTTACATCAGTTACCTGGTTAAATCCCTTCTCCTGGGATCTACAAAGTTCTGGTCAGCATTTGAACACCATAATTATTCTAAATTATATGTAATAAGTGAAATAATTTAAAATTCAGCATTAATAAATTGTGGAGAGAACATTCTTTCTGACTTCTTTCACCAGTCCTTCTTACATCAGAAACTTCAGGTTTTTCGCCAAATAGAATAACTGACAGGCACAACGGATGCCTCTAACATTTGTTGGAAAGGTCAGTAATTTAGCAATGTTTAATAGCATCCACAGAAAGAATCTGAGAATCTATTACCCTTAAGAAATCTTTGAGTATTCATAACAAGCCATCTGCTCCTATGGAAACCTAATCTGAAAACAGAGTTGAGCTCACGTCCAACAAAGGAGTCTCCCTGGCTCTCCAACGGAATTCACAGTTTCTGAAATAATGAGGCTGCAGCAACATCATGAGCTGTTTGAGACAGTCAATTGCGATTTACTCAGCAATGTATCACTTAACAACAGAAACAAAAAACAGAAACAAAACCCAAAACTTACCGCCTCCATTCTTCTGACATAGGTATGGGAATCGCCACACATTTCCTAAACCTACAGAAAATCCAACTTGGGCCAAGATGTATTGTAGCTTACTGTTCCAAGCTGGTCGTTCATCTTCGACTTCGGATTCTCCTTCAACATCTATATCTTTCTCTTCCTGAACATCAACGATCAGTTCACTCTTCTTAAAAGCATCATCAACTGAGTCTTCATTGGAAAGAAGGTCTTTGACAGACTCAATAACTTCATCGTCTAATTCTCTTTTTACCACCTTGCTATTTTTCGGCATTGGAAAGCGTGGGTAGTACTATTTTTTAAAATTCCCTTATAGTAAATGTGTTAATTCTTTTTTGAAATATGTTAATTGATATGAATAAAGGATGGAGGAGGGTATCAAATAAATCCTTGCTTCAAGGTGACAGAGTCTTCATGAATCCTGGATCTGTATGTCCAATATCCTATGGGTACCTGCAAAATTTTAAGTTGAAAAACAATAATATTTAATGAGGAAAAATACTTAAGATACTGAAAACTCTTACTAATTTTTATGATAAAAACTCCTTCTACAGAGTGTAAGACATCTGATTGTTCTTGGCCCTTCAGAGCTTAATATGCCCAGAAGTGTAAAAAGTGTAAACTACACATACGCTTCAGACACACTTTAACTAATGTCTTCCTTCTTGCATAAATCTAATTTGATCTCAGGTATACGCCAATGCATACTATATGCTATTTGTTAGTAATTAAAATTTTCTGATTCTTTTTCTTAATTCTTCCTTTTGATCTGACTAAAATACATCCCATATTTTATTCCTTATAGATTTACATATACAATTGCATGCCATCCTGTAAATTTGTCTTACACAGAATCTCTTCTGTTCACATACTCATCATTCACTCACTTGATATTAATTGTAATATGGATAAAATTCAAAGATTTACCAGTAATGAATCGTATGATATCTGCTTTAAAGGAGCTTATATCTAATAGAGAGAAAGACACCCCCCAAATAATTACACTAATTTATATGACCCAATATCATTACAATAGGAGAGATCAGGAATGTTGGATAAAAGTGGCATTACGGTTGGGCGCAGGGATGGAATGAGGCCACAAAACATAAGGAACAGCATAGAAAAGATGCAGGAGGTGGTAACAATTATTATTTGTGTAAACATTCTTTTTTTTTTAAGATTTTATTTATTTGACAGAGAGAGACAGCGAGAGAGGGAACACAAGCAGGGGGAGTGGGAGTGGGAGAAGCAGGGTTCCGGGAGAGCAGGGAGGCCAATGCAGGGCTCGATCCCTTGATCTCAGGATCCCAGGACTCTGGGATCATGACCTGAGCCTAAGGCAGATGCTTAACGACTGCGAGCCACCCAGGCGCCCGTATTTGTGCAAACATTCTCTCACATGAAAACACACTGCCACCACTTTGGCATTTTTCCCTTTATTTCTTTCTATGTTATATCTCATATCCTTTATCTGTTCAAATACAGACCAAGTAAGTGTACAGGGTACACTTCATAACAATGTTCCTTCTGCAAACCAATGACACAGTCTATTTTAAAAAGTGATTGAACATATAAACCAATGACACAGTCTATTTTAAAAAGTGATTGAACATATAAATGTTTCTCTTCAAAGCTGGGTTGGGAGCTTTAGAAATAATATCCGAAGAATTCTGTCATTTATTGCTAGAAAAAAGTGGAATTCTTTGATAGAACTGTGTTAGATTTACATTCAAAGTCAGAGAAATAGCCCATCATACTTTAATTCATAATCTTAATGAACAAGACAGGGTGCTGGGTAACTCAATGAAAAAGAAAAAAGGAATTCATTAATTTGACTATGTAACTTATTTGTTCCCTTTAGGTTTGGAGGTGTTTAGTTGTTTCCAAATTAAAATATATACCCTGATAGCAAAACCTCATTTTGGATTTGGTGAAGATTAAGAGGCTGTGAAGGAAATTCTGAAAAACTAGCATTGCAAGATATTTAAATAACAGACACATCTCTAGAATAATTGAACAACTTCTCATAGTGACTACTGTAAAGAGATCACCAAGTTTTTGGTGTGGAAATAGTTTCAAGAGGTTAGGGATTATGTCTGTTTAATTTGTTTTCTTTTCCCTGAGAACTCAGTAAATACTAGTTGAGTAAATGAATAAATACAACCATTGAAAAACTGAAATAAGTGAATTTTCCAAACAGTTTTTACTGTAAGAAAACAACCTGACATATAGGAAACTGTGATTTGTGAGACATGAATTATGTAAAGATCTACACTTGAATTATCTAAAGGTAAGTTGCTGACACAGTAATTTAACTGATACATAGATAAGAACATTGGTTTTAACCTGACAAACTTGGAGTTGTGTCCTAGTTCTTTTATTTATTAGTTGTATAACTTCTAGTACTTGTATCATTCTTAACCTTAGTTTCCTCAATAAGCTAAATAGAAAGGTAAGGAATGTATCAAAGTTTAGAAATACTATTATAGTAAAAATACCCACGATTTCAGAAAGAAAAAAATTAAAAGAGGGTTACTCATGAGCCTCCCCCAAATTATCTCAGAAATTGTAGTATCTCTTCTATAAATATCTAGTCTTTGCTGAAAAAAGTACACAAACAAGTCAAAATGAAAAACAACAACTTTGGACACTGCTGAATGGTTTCTTACATATTTAATTAACAATCACACAAATGTACATACGATACCCTTTGGCAAAGTTTACATTTAAAAGTTTCTGTCAGGGGCGCCTGAGTGGCACAGCGGTTAGGCGTCTGCCTTCAGCTCAGGGCGTGATCCTGTCCTTGTGGGATCGAGCCCCACATCAGGCTCCTCCGCTATGAGCCCGCTTTTTCCTCTCCCACTCCCCCTGCTTGTGTTCCCTCTCTCGCTGGCTGTCTCTATCTCTGTCAAATAAATAAATAAAATCTTTAAAAAAATAAAAATAAAAAAAAAATAAAAGTTTCTGTCAGACTGGGGTATCTGGATAATGCAGTCAGTTAAGTGTCCAACTCTTGGTTTTGGCTCGGGTCATGATCTCAGGGTCACGAGACTGAGCCCCACATGGGGCTCTGTGCTCTAGGCACAGAGTCTGCTTAAGACTCCCTCTGCCCCTCCCCCCGCACTCATTTTCTCTCTCAAATAAATAAATCCTGAAAAAAAATAAGTTTTTATCAAAGTACCCAAAGTTCATATTTTCCATGGAAAAAAAATCAATGTCAAAAGTAAACAAAATTTAAATATAATGATATAAATGCCTGAAATATATCTCATATATAAAACATATCTATATATACAGATTATATAATACAAAAATCCTAGGCAACTTTTATAAAATTAAACATATTAAAAAAAGGATGCTAAATATGTTGTTCATTTATTTAGAGCTCCCTTCTTCACTAGGCCATAAGCTCTGCCTGGAAAATGACTTTATCTCACTCATCTCACATTCTTAAGGTTTAAACTTGTCTGTAATATGAATGAACCCCAAAGAGTAGGACAGAATAATATTGTATGATATCTACAAGAACTGTGCACTATTACACATTTGGTTATTTGGGGGGGGGGATTGTTGTTGTTTTTTTATCCTAAGGCTGTAAACTTATTGAGTCAGAGACCTACTTTCAGAGGCTGCATAAAGCCAAAAGTAAAGATATAAACTGAGTTTCTGAATGGATTTGTAAAAACATAGTATATAAGACAACAATTTGGAAACCAAATTAATATCACATCTTCAAGACCCAACTTTTCTGAAAGATGACATTTTTCATGATGCCAAAAGCTTACTTGAAGAACTTAATTCATAAAAGTAGACTATAAACATAGATTAAAAAGAGAATAAAAAGTGAGGTTGACTATTGCCAAAAGTATATTGATCATTGCTACGTCTGGGAAAACAAGAAATGAAGCAAGAATGTCCAGGAAGCAAGTGAGGTGGAAGGTCAAAGAGTATCAGTACTCTACAGGTCACACGCAGTAGGGTTGTCAGTTTTAGGTAACTGCACAGCCAAGTTAGCAGCAACCACTCCTGCGACAGAAACAAGCTATCATCTCTTGCACTTCATCTGTACCTAGGAGTTGTGTTAGCTGTCTACATCATTACCTGTAAAGGCCTCCTGTCTACCCCAAGCAACAGATATTCAAGATCAAGGGTCAACAAAATATTGCCTATGGGTTAAATACAACCCATTGTGTGATTTTATGAATAAAATTCTATGGGAACATAGCCATGCCCACACATTTACATATTTTCTATAGCTAATTTTGTGGTGCAATAGCAGAGCCACTTTGTACAGACTGCAAAGCCTAAAATATTTACTGATTGAATAGAAAAAAAAAAAAAAACCCACTGTTGACAACCACTGTTCCAGAGAATAAATCTGAACTGAAGATGTGGAGTTCCTCAGACCACCTGATCTAGGCTCCATTTTCACGGATTTCACTAATTTCTTTATCAAATGACAAGACAGAACTCTACCCATTTAAAGAAAATTACTAAGAATGATAGGGTTTTATATAGAACCAGGGAGATGGAGTGGTAGTAGTTGAGAGGGGAAGAAACATAAGCAGAAGACAAATGTAGAAAATAGCTCTAGAGTTTCAAGTAGATTACTTATTTAAGAAAACTCAGGAATAAATAACATAAAGATAAAGAAGTCCCTTTAAAAAAAAAAACTCAAAAGAAAAGATATAAAAAATGAATGGGAAGAAAAAAGTTAAGTGGACGAATACAGATAAGAAAGGGGAAAATTCAGTACAGGAATAAAAGGCACATTAGAAACAAATAGAAGCTCTACAAGCACATCCATGGACATGGACACGGAGAACAGGCTTCAGGAAAATTCTCAAAAAGCCTGTATGGCTCAGTTGTTAAGCGTCTGCCTTCAGCCCAGGGCATGATCCCAGGGTGCTGGGATCGAGCCCCACATCAGGCTCCTCTGCTATGAGCCTGCTTCTTCCTCTCCCACTCCCCTTGCTTGTGTTCCCTCTCTCACTGGCTGTGTCTCTCTCTGTCAAATAAATAAAATCTTTAAAAAAAAATGAATGAAAAGAATCAAATATCTTAAAGAAATTCAGAGAAAAAGCTAATGGAAACAGAAGTAAGAGAGAGGTGATCCAACAACCTTAAAATTGTTTTTTACAAATCCATTCAGAAGCTAAATTTATATCTTTACTTTTGGCTTTATGCAGCCTCTGAAAGGAAGGCAAGAAAATAGAATTAATATAAAACAAAATTCTGAAAGAGAAATTAATAGAAGTTTTGCCTAGATTCATATTTTCAAATAATAGTAATACAGAGGGGTCCATACTGAAAAATACTGGGATACAGATTCCTAGGGATTTCAAGCAGAAGTAGAAAGGGGAAAGAAAAGGACTTCTCAGGATGTTTAATAGCCTCTAAAAAAACTACAAGAAAAAATACTCACTCTACAATTTTTATTCTTAATTATTTTGTATTCCAATTATAAAGGCCACAGGCAAATATTCTCGTCTGTAAGAGATCTGATGATCCCTACTGGGGAGGGAGAGGAACAGGTTACATGATCATGAAATTTGGCCAACCAAAAGAGAAAACAAAATAAAGACTTCAGTAACAGAGAAGTCATGTTAAAGGATAGGAGGATAGAAGGAACATTAATTTAAACAGGGAATAAGCTTTAAAATCTATATGAATTATGTTAAAGGGGAAAATATAAATTAAAATTCAAAAAGTGAAATAACTAACAAAATCAGGAACTGAAATGGACGAAGATAGAAATAAAAGTATGAGAATGTCCTCATCTTTCATATCCAGGAGCAATTTAGGATAGTGTCTAAATATAAAACTCATAGTGGAAAAAAGGATAATGACCCCAACCTCTTCACGTTTTCATATAATCTTTCTTATTTACTTTTAATGAGATCTTGTAGAAATTAGTATTTCTTGCTGGGAAGAGACATGTATTGATGCCAAACACATATCTAGTTTCTAGAAACAGACTGAGTTCAAATCCTAGCTCTATCACTTATGGTTTTATGACCTTGGCTAAGTTACTTTGTTACCTAATAATAAAGTCCTTGGATAAATACCAGCATTGACAGAACTCAATATATGTCTTCTTTTGTTATTATGATTATTATCCCTCTTATAGTTGTATTCTGTTACAACTGGTTTATTGCAAATTATTAAGGATAATGTAGGTCTAGAGCCAATGCTATATGTTTAAATTGCTTTAACAGCACTTTTTAAAAAGATTTAATTTATTTATTTGAGAGAGAGCATGAGCAGGTGGAGAGGCAGATGGAGAGGGAGAGGCTGACTTCCTGCTGAGCAGGGAGCCCAATGCAGGGCTCGATCCCAGGACCCTGAGATCATGACCTGAGCTGAAGGCAGACACTTGACTGACTGAGCCACCCAGGCGCCCTTAACATCACTTTTTTTTCTAATACCAGTTTTCTATTGCTGCATAACAAGTTACCTTAAAACTCAGTGGCTTAACAAACGAATGTTTTATTTGCTTATGATTCTGTGGGTTTGCAATTTGAACTAGGCTTAGACGTTCAGATGTTTTGCTGGTCTTGACTCGGGTCACTTCCCCACTACAGTCATCTATCAACTGAAGTGGGTAAGGATGGGCTAAGATGGTCTTGCTCATGTTCTGGCAGGAGGCACACTATCAGCCAGAGCACTTTGATTCTCCCATAGGCAGTCTCTCCAAAATGCTAGCTTCAACTTGTTGACATAAGCTCAGAGTTCCAACTCTAAGCCAAAAGAAGTAAGCCCAACATGCAAGTGCTAGTAAAGCCTCTGTGTAGCATTTGCTAATGTTTTACTGGCCAAAGCAAGTCACGCAGCTAAGTCCAGACTGATTTGAAAGGATAAACTCCACCTTTTGAGGGAAGGAGCAACAAAGTCAAATTGCAAAAGGTATGAGTAGAGAGAAGATTAAAAAATTGCCACCACCTTTGAAAATAATCTTCTACAATTGTCCAGTTAGAATTCCCCTCCCTGGATTCTGAATCTTGAGGACAGGAACAAAGAGATCAAAAGGCTGGCATCTCACTCAATTCCAAAGGCATTGTGCCCAGCTGTAACTACTACTGTAGTCATGGATTCTGGTTCCTAGTTTTAAGAACTATTTTCATTCTTGCCCTTTTCCATCTCATTGCCAAGCACCCCATTGTTCCTTTGAGTCCCCAATCCTTGCCAATATTTCTTCATTTTATTTTATTTTTGCCTCTTAGCCAGGACCAGTTTCTACAGCTTGCAAACAAAGAACCCTAAATAATACAGCTATTATAAATTTAAAACAATTGGTGTCTTTCCACTTATCTACTGTGTAAGGACTTAACATATATAAAAAATGTTGGGTACATTACATTACTTAATTTGGACTTATATTAAACATTTTTCTCATTTTCCCATTTTTGTACTGCTTTAATTATCTACATATGCAAGTTTTCAGGAAAAAAATCTATTTTAAAGCACTTAAAACTAGATTCAAAACATTTTTTTTTAAAGATTTTATTTATTTATTTGACAGAGATAGAGACAGCCAGAGAGAGAGGGAACACAAGCAGGGGGAGTGGGAGAGGAAGAAGCAGGCTCATAGCGGAGGAGCCTGATGTGGGGCCCGATCCCACAACACCGGGATCACGCCCTGAGCCGAAGGCAGACGCTTAACCGCTGTGCCACCCAGGTGCCCCTAGATTCAAAACATTTTTAAATCAACATAAGAAATTTCTAACTCAGTGCTTCTCAACCCTAACCATTTTTAATGTTTTTTTTCTTTTTTGAGATTTTTTCCTTGCCTTTCCACATAAATTTTGAAGTCAGTTTGTTAATTTCTCTTTTTAATTTTTAATATTTTAAATTTTATTTACTTATTTGAGAGAGAAAAAGAAAAAGAGAGAGAGAGAAAGCATGAGCAGGAGGAGGGGCAGAGGGAGAAGCAGACTCCCCAGTGAATGGGCTTGATCCCAGGACCCTGGGATCACGACTTAAGCTGAAAGCAGACACTTAACCAACTGAGCCACCCAAGCGCCCCTAGTTTAATTTCTACCCCCAAAAACCCAGGCCTGCTAGAATTCTGACTGGGATTATATTGATTCTATAACACTATTTGGGAAGCACTGACATCTTAAAACTTTGAGGTTTCCATTCTATGAACTTGGTATCTTCTTTAAATTGTCTCTGGAAAAAAGTTGATTTTTAATACAAGCTTCCTATCCTGCAACAATACTAGTTGAAGCTCATGTTGTTTTAGGGTCCCTTAAGATTTTTATACACACAGTATGTCAAAGGTAAATAAAGATAGTTTAAGCTTTCTCTAATTGTTTACCTTTAATTTCTTTTTCTTGACTTACCATACTGGCTTGGACATCCACTAAAATTTTGAACAGAAGTGTTAAGAACAGACATCTTCATCTATGGCCCAATGCTAATGGGAAAGTATTCAATATTTTACTAAGGACAATGTTAGCTATGGATTTTTTTCATAGATGCCTTTTGTCAGTTTAGGGAAGTTTCTTTTTATTTCTAGTTCAGTTAGGGTCTTTTTTTTTTTTAATCGTGATCAACTGTTGAATTTTGACACATAATTTCCTACCTTTATTAAGATAATCATGTAACTTCTTAGTCTACTAATATATAATATAATATCAATTGGTTTTGTATTTTAGACTAGTCTTTCATTATGAGATAAACGTCACTGGTCAAGATGTATTACCTTTTTAATATATCACTGGAATCAATTTGCTAATATTTTGGTAAGGGTTTTTTCAACTATATTCATGGGAAGATGGATATAGAATTTTTTCTTATATTTCACTTCTCTTCACTTCTGGTTTTGCTGGACTCATACATAGAATTTTAAAACAGTCTCTCATTTATTTTCTGAGAAAACATATGTAAAATTAGTTTCATCTCTTCCTTAAATATTTGGCAGCACTGACCAATAAAGCCATCTGGGCCTGGAATTTTCTTTCAGAGAATATGTTTAATTAAAAATTCAACTTATCAAAAACATTCAATTTGTTTCATTGATATACAGCTACCAAGATTTTCTTTTTCTTGTATTAGGTTTTGGTAAGTTGTGTTTTTCAAGGAATTTGTCCATTTCATTTAAATTTGAAATTTGTAGAAAGTGATTCATAATACTCTGTAGTTTTTTTTTAATAGTTGTAGGATTTGTATTCATATCACATTTTTTATTCCTGATATTGACAATAGGTGCTTTCTCTGCTTTTGTCTTTGTCGTGTTAATATTTTCACTATGTAATTAATTCAAAATATTATACAAGTCTTTATCTTTCAAGACTTTTTAGCTCTTAAACTATTGTTACAACCTCTTTTGAAACTGTATTAAATTCTAATTAACATTTCCAGTGAAAATATGCAAAGACCTAAAATAACAGGCAGGCACTTGCATCCTAGAGACATGCCTGCACTGGCTAATTACTGGCACTCACCAGAAGTTTAAATATTCTATAATAAAGAACTAGAACAGCAAATTACCTCCCTGACTTGGACAATTACAAATTTTACTTAAAAAATTTTTCTTTAAATATCAACCAATTATGAACAGTGAATCTGAACTTTATTGTGGATTCAAATGAAATACATTTTTCTAATTCTAACATACAGGGTAAAAAGTAAAGGCTATCTGAATAAAAACAAAATGTTAAACCATATTGCAACACCCAAGAAAAAAATGACACATCTTGAGAAGTTTATAGTTATGGAATAATTGCAAGAGGAAAAAGATAAGGGATTCTATAACATACCGAAATAATGACCTTGACAAATAATACAAAAATTTTCAACAATATGGAGTTCAACCTAAATATTTCTCTTGCAAATTATATCCCCTTTACATAAAATGTTTGCATTAAGTGAAAAAATAACAAAAATCAGAGCCAGTCAAAAAGAGAGAAACATTTTTTTTCCAAATGACAAATACAAAGTTTCAACTTACACTTCCATGTATTTTGCCCAAAAATGTGGACTGTAACATACCTATGAGGATGGCTAGAATTAAAAACAAATTTAAAAAAGTAAAGACACCAAAAGTTGGTGAGGATGCAAAGAAACTAGATCAATCATATATTGCTGATAGAAATATAAAATAGTACAGCCATTCTAAAAAAAAAAATAGCTGGTAGTTCCTTTTAGCACTAATAATAGAGTTACCACACCGACCACCAATTTGCACTCTTAGACATTTATCCCAGAGAAATACTTATTTTCAAGCAGTAACTTGTACATAAATATTCATATCAACTTTACTTATAATAGCCCCAAACTGAATGTCTTTCCGTGGGTGAATGGTAAAACATGTTGTAACACATCCATATCATGCCATATCATCAATAAAAAAGGAAAGAATTATTGATACATGCAGTTACTTGGATGAACCTCAAGGAAATGATGCTGCATGTGGAAAAAAGCCAATTTCAAAAGGATACATATTGCATAATTCCATTTATATAACTTCTGTGAAATAACAAAGTGATAGAGATGAACCATAGAACAGTGGTTGCTAGGAGTGAGGGTAGGGAAGGGCAGGTGGGTGTGCTATAAAGGACAAGGGAATCCTGCGAGATGATTCAGTTTAGTATCTTCATTATGGTTAAGGATTACATGAAGCTACACATAAGATAAAACTTCGAAGAACTATACACATATAAACACACACACAAGCAGAGAAAATGACTGCACAATCTGAAAACTCTATGGATCACACCAATGCTGGTTTTGTACTGTACATCTATACAAGATTGTAAAATCAGAGAGGCTAGGGGAAGGGTGCACAGAACCTCTCTTTGTACCTTCCTGTGACTTTGCAATTATTTCAAAATTATAATTATAAAGTAACTTCCATTAATTGAAATTTATTTTCTGTTGACTCCTATGAACCAAGGAGAGATTTCAAATCTTAACGAAGCATTTCAATAAGCCTTTTAAACATTTTAAAAATAGACAAAAATTCTTTTTTTGTTGTTTTTTAAAGATATTATTTATTTATTTGACACAGAGACAGCCAGTGAGAGAGACAGCCAGTGAGAGACAGACAAGCAGGGGGAATGGGAGAGGAAGAAGCAGGGTCCTAGCAGAGGAGCTTGATGTGGGGCTCGATCCCAGAACACCAGGATCGCGCCCTGAGCCAAAGGCAGACGCTTAGCGACTGAGCCACCCAGGCGCCCCACAAAAATTCTTTAAATACTTAAAATTGTGTTACTATATTAAGAACACCTCAGACTTAGACACTGTATTCATTTCCTAAGAATTCTGTAACAAATTATTTCAAATTTAGTGGCTTCAAATAGCATAAATAAATTCATTCAAGGCTCTGGAAACCAGAGATCCAAAATCAAGGTATGGGCAGGTACCTCCCTCAAGAGGACCCAGGGGACAGTCTGTTCCTTGAGTTTCTAGGTTCTGGAGGCTGCCAGCATCCCTTCACTTATAGCCTCATCCCTCCCATCTCAACCTCTGCACTCACACTGCCTCCTCCTCCTCTGTGTGTGTCTGATCTCCTTTGACTGTTTCATATAAGGACACTGTGATGGCATATAGGGTCCATCTGGACTATATCAGGATACATCAGAGGATTATGTCTGCTAAGACTCTTTTTCCAAATAAGGTAACATTCACAAATACCAAGAATTAGTAGGTAGACATATTTTAGGAGCTATTATTAGCTCCTAAAACAGGCATATAACATTATATTACATTTATTTATATATTTATATTATCATGTCAGGAAAAATGAATTTGGAGGCAATTGACATGTTTTATTCATTATCATCACAAAATGTCAAGTATGACCTTTCTTAATTATTTCCCATGGTAGACTGCTTGCAAAGAGAAGGTTTACCATTCCTCCCAATGCTGTATCTGTCTGTTACTCGTCCCATCAGGAAGTGGAATCTATTTCCTCTTCTCTTAATTCTGGGATGTACTTGAGCTTGAATTTGAATTCTGGGAGTAGGAGAACTTGCTTTGACCAGTAGGAGGAAGAAGTGACACTGCAAGTTCCGAGGCTAGGCCTGAAGAAGCCTGGCAGTTTCTGCTTTCACTCTTTTGGAATTCAGACCATATATATAAAAGTCCATCTGCCCTGCTAGAAATCTCACATGGAGAGAGAGTGAGCCTCAGTGACTTAAGCCCTAGGCACAAGAACAAAGGCACCCACATTCTAGTCCCAGCCCAACTGCTAACACATACCAACAGAAACAGATATGGTATCCAGCAGAGCCCAGCTAACACACAGAATAATAAGAAATGATAATTCATTATTGTTTTAAATTATTACAATACCAGAAAGGCAACAGATGGCTCAATAAGCCACTGTTTTGAACCTACTGGAAAAAAAAAATGGTGGCGGGGAGGATTTGTTATGTAGCAATAGATAACTGAAGCATTTGCCTGTTGGGGAGACAAATTGAATATTCATTGAATTTAACTGAAAGTATAAATATTTAACTCTACTGAAATTTAAAATATTGTCCAAGGAACTGTTCACAAGGGGCTAGACCTGTGTAAAAAGGGTGTGGTTCAGGCTTTTAAATCCATGCAGTGATTTTCTTTTAACTACAAGAGAAATATTAACCTTGATTCTTTTGTAAAGTTCCATGTGGTCAGTCTTATATTTAAGGCATCTGTATATCAGAAATGCAACAGGGATTATCACAACAAAACTTACAGACATCAAAATGATCATAAGGGAATAAACTCTACACACAAAAATTAACAACTTAGATGAAATGGACAAATTCCTCGAAAAACACAAACTACCACAATTTACCCAATATCAAAGATCATATAATATCTCTATATCTGTTAAAGAACGTATACGCACATAATTTAAAATTCTCACAAAAGAAATCTCTAGTTGGTTTCACTAGGGAACTTATTAAACATTTAAAGAAGAATTAACACCAACTCTGCACAATCTCTTCTAGACAGTAGAAGATAATGGAACACTGCACATTTATTTTATGAAGCTAGTATTACTCTGATACTCTGAAGACAGTACCAGAAGAAAAACAATACAAAAAACTATAAATCTATATCCCTCATGAATATGGACACAAAATTCCTCAACACAGTATTAGAAAACAGAACTCAGCAATATATAATAAGAATTATATACCATGACCAAATGGGCTTTATTCTAGGTATACAAGTGGGTTCAGCATTCAAAATCAATAATGTAATATACCAAAACAGGCTAAAGAAAAAAATCATATGACTATATTGACTGATACAGAAAAGGCATTTGACAAAATTCAATATCCATTTGTAATTTAAAAATTATCAAAAAAAACCCCAACTAGGAATATAAGGAAATTTCCTCAATTTGATAAAAATCATCCGCAAAAAACATACAGTTGGTATACTTACCAATGAAAGACTGAATGCTTTTGCCTAAAGATCAGAAACAAGAATGCCTCCTCTCATACTTCTAAGAGAGTGGGCAGAGTACTGAAAGTTCTAGCTAGTACAATAAGGAAAGAAAAGGAAATATAAGGCATATAGATTGGGAAAAAAGAAAGAAAATTTTCCGTATTTGCAGACATTCTGGTTGTCTATGTTGAAAAATCCCAAGAAATCTACAAAACATGGACAGTACTTTTATGCTGAACACTCCAAAGTGCTGATGAAGACAATAAAAAAGATCTAAATGCATAAACAGACGTAACTACAATGTTCATGTTTCGGAAGACTAACATAGTAAATATGTAAATTCTCCCTAAATTGATATACAAGTTTAATGCAATTCCTATAAAATCCCAGAAAAAAATTTATAGATAAAATTATTCTAAAATTTATATAAAGAGGCAGAAAACTAAAATACNCATAGTAAATATGTAAATTCTCCCTAAATTGATATACAAGTTTAATGCAATTCCTATAAAATCCCAGAAAAATATTTATAGATAAAATTATTCTAAAATTTATATAAAGAGGCAGAAAACTAAACAACTACAACAACTTAGGAAGGAAGAATCAAGTGAGAGGAATAATTCTACCTGATTTTAAGACTTATTTTATACCTAGAGTAATGAAGACTGTGTGACCTTAAGAGAAGGATAGACACACAGATCAATTAAACAGAAGAGAATCCTCATAAATAGACCCACAAAAATACACCCAACTGATTTTTGACAAAGGTGCAAACGTAATTTCAATGGAGAAAGAATGACGGCCCTTTCAACAAATGGTTCTGGAATAACTGGGTATCTCTAGACAAAGATAAATAATAACTCTCATACCTTATACAACACTTAACTCAAACTGGATCATGGACTTAAAGGTAAAATATAAAACTATAAAACTTTCAAAAATAAATCATTGGAGAAAATCTTTGCAATCTAGAGCTAAGCAAAGAGTTCTTAGACACGACATCAAAAGCAAAATTTAGTAAATTGAACTTCAAAATTAAAAACATTTGCTTTGTGAAAGAACCTATTAAGAGGACAAAAGAATAAGACTGGAAGAAAAGTATTTGCAGACCACATATCTGGGGAAGGGCAGGTATTTAGGATCTATAAAAATTCATAAAACTCAACAATTAAAAATAATTTTAAAATGGGTAAAAAATAAACAGGGACACTTCACTGAAGATGATGTCTGGATGGCAAATGAGCACATGAAATATGGTTCAACATTATTAGCCATTAAGGAAATGTTAATTAAAACCACAATGAGATGTCACCGCATACCTCTCAAAATGACTAAAATATAGTGACAACAAAATTCTGGCAAGGATACAGAGAAACCGAATCATTCATACATTGCTGGTGAGAATGCAAAATGGTACAGCGCTCTGGGAAACTAAACATCCAACTACCATTTAACCCAGCAATTGCACTCCTGGGCATCTATCCTGGAAAAATGAGAATTTATGTTCCATAAAACCTGTAAATGAGTATCCATAGCAGCTTTATTCATAATCACCCTAAACTGGAAACAACCCAGATCTGATTCAATGGGTGAATGGTTAAACAAACTTTGGTAAATCCATACCATGGAGTGTACTTAAAAATAAAAATAAACAAACTGCTGATATACACAACAACTTGGATGAATTTACAGATAATTACAAAATGTTGCATACTGTATGATTCCATTTTGATAACATTCTTGAAATGCAAAATAATAGATATGAAGAGCAGAGTGATTAGAAAGGGCAACCCAGGGACCCTTACAGTGATGGAACTGTTATGTAACTTGACTTTATCAATGTATTTTATTACTAAGAATGCTGAAAGCAGAAACTTTCTTGTAAATTCAGAAACTACGAAAATCATGGAGACAAAATACCCATTGACTTTTATACCTTACCCATTCTAGAGCATCTGATGCCTGGATACTGTTCTCCCAAGGGTATTTGCTATTGTCTTCACTTGAGAATATATTTTAATGTATACTTCAAATAAATGGTATAGTAATATAGTATTAAAGGGCATAGAGTGAAAAGTACCTTCCCACTCTGTCCCTCAGCGTATCTGTCCCACCCCTACTTCCCCGTAAGTCACCAAAGTCCTGCACAGGTATTGGTGTATGTATATCCAAGCTGAAATGTTTCCACCCCACCCACTCAACCTGATTCTTTTTACATACTGTCACTATATGCATAACTCTGCATCTTGGTTTTTCACTTAAAAAGCCTTCAAAAGCGTTTGCTCTCAATACAATTGTTTATTTTTTGTTTTGTTTTTTGTTTATTTGTTCGTTCTGTCTTTTATTTGTTTGTTCTGTCTTAATTGTATGATAGATCATGGTATGAGTACATATTTAGGTCATTTCTGATAATCTGCTTCAGCATTCAAGCAACTGACTCTGTATAGCTGGCATTTGCATATCTATAGAAGAAATTCCTTCCTGTAAAAGCGGACCTACTTGATCAAAGGTTATGTGCTTCCACAATTTTGGTAAATACTGCCAAGTGGCCCTTTATAAAAGTTGTCTCAACTTGAACTACAATGAGTCATATGAGAGTGCTTGTTTCCCTCTGCCCTCTTCAATATAGTGAGTAATTTTTTTATTTTTGCCAATCTGATAGGTGAAAAAGCTCCTAGGGTAAGCATTTCATTCAAAGATAACAATCAATGAATCTATGTGAAAGGATACCTTAGTGCATTAATCACACGGAAATAAATTGATCTTCAAGACTGAAAATAGTCTTCTGTATCAAGTAGTACTGTGCATTTAAAACCATCATGTAGCCCAGTGTCTGGGGCTTGTTATTCACGGAGAACTATGAGAAAATCATTACTGGTCACAGTAAATATTTAAGTAGATAAATTCATTAAAAAGTTACCAAATACATCCAGAAGAATAGTTAGGACTTCTTTTAAGTTATAAGGGAAATTGGAAAAAAATATAAAGATTCTTCCCGCCATGTAACTTTAAATGTCTTCCCGCATCAGACTATGCCCATGGAATTTTGTTCAGAAACTATTTTAATATTACTCTGCATAGGGGCTCCTGGGTGGCTTAGTCGGTTAAGACTCTGCCTTCCGCTCAGGTCCTGATCCTGCGGCCCAGAGATCCAGGACCTGCTCAGCGGGGAGGCTGCTTCTCCCTCTCCCCACCCTCCACTCATTTTCTCTCTCTCTCTCTCTCTCTCTCT
>NC_048232.1:57010618-57080211 GCF_002007445.2 Ailuropoda melanoleuca
AAAAAAAAAAATAAAAAAAATAAAAAACTACTCTGCATA
This sequence comes from Ailuropoda melanoleuca, assembly GCF_002007445.2. Taxonomy (NCBI): domain Eukaryota; kingdom Metazoa; phylum Chordata; class Mammalia; order Carnivora; family Ursidae; genus Ailuropoda; species Ailuropoda melanoleuca. The sequence goes on from NC_048232.1 coordinate 57,010,658, forward strand.
AAATATATTAATATATATTAATATATCCAATTAATATATATTAATATATCCAATCATGCCTATGTATGTAATAATAAAGAGTCAACACACTACCCAAAAGAAGTTGAGAAGTAAATTGAGAAGTAAAAGTTTTCAGAGCTTTTGATAATCAGCAAGGTCTCTTTCAGGTCTATCATTCTAAGTCAATGACTTTTTTACTAACTGGGTAATAACCCCAGAGTTCAAGAGAATGCAAATTTCTTACCTAATCATACACAAGTTTTATTTTATGACAGGACAGCATATATTCTAACATGTACACAGCAAAATCTGAACTCTGATCACCGAGTAAATTAATGATTATAAATACAGAGTTTAAGTTTTAGTAATTATTCTAACTTATTTTACTTATTAACTTAATAATTGACAAGTAAGGCATTTCATTTGATTATAGGTATCTCAAATAGCTATTAGCCAATTAAATTTTTCTACTTTTTGCTAATTTGAATGCTTGTGTCCTCCCCTCCAAATTCATATTGAAATTCCAACCCCAAGATGACGGTATTATGAGATGGGGCCTTTTGGGGTAATAAAAGTAACCCCAGAAAGCTAGCTAGCCCTTTCCAACATGTGAGAACACAGTGAAGGCACCATCTAAGGAGCGGGAAGCAGGATCTCACCAGACACCAAATCTGTGGGTGTCTTGGATTTCTCAGCCTCCAGAACTATGAGAACTAAATTTCTGTTGTTTATAAAGCACCCAGTTTATGGTATTTTGCTACAGCAGCCTGAACAGACCAAGACAGTATTTTTTATTTACGTTATTATTTGGATGACAGAGCACTTATTTTCTGGAAACATGTATAAATATCTATCTTAAAATATTATATCTTGAGTTAACATATATGGGAGCATAAAGTAATTCTTGAATCAAGAATACTGCACGCAATCAGAAAAAAAAAACTTGTCAACAAACAGTAAGAGATTATTTTCCTTTCAAAACGGTGTTAATTCCCGCCTTCCTGAAAAAAAGAACACGTTAAATGTTTCACTTGGAGGAAAATGGTCAATGAATTCAATAATATATTTTACTCCAATAAATCAACATGGATCATTGATCATGTGGATACAGGGGGTACGCGCACAAAAATAAAATATATGATTCTGATGATCGAATACTCGGAATGTAATGAGATAAAAACTCTTCAAGGACAATTCTGTCCATCATCAAGTACTCATTAAGTACTTACTACACAAGTCAAACCTAGGCGCCAAAGACGTGAGTAGGTCTATACCTCAGCACCCTTCTTTCGGAAATGAGGCTGGGTGGGGTGAGAAGCTCTATAAGGTTGCTTCATCAGAGAATGATACTTCCTAAAGCAAACGCATTGTTCCCAGCATCCCGGGAAAGCAACCGGGCCATGACAGGTATAAAACAGCTTTAAAAACTGCGTGATGAGGAGGAGCCTACGCGCAGTACATAAAGCAAATCCTTCAGTCCTCCCGTGTTTCTGGGTAGTGAACCATGCAAATGGTGCAGACTAAGTAAGGCTGCGTCTACCTTTAAGACCTGGAAGGGAAAGGCCAGACTGGGAGAAACGGACGCAGCCTCATTTGCATAAGCACCCAAACACTGATGACGTCACCGCGCCCGAGTGCGGACCCCGCCCCGTCTTACTCCAGCCTTTCCCTTGGAAGGAAGAAGATGGAAAGAGGGGAGGCAGCGAAACACTGGAGAGCGCGAGCCTGGGGGCTTCCGTCTCCAACGCGCAGCCAACGCCGCTCCTTGTCTTCACGGAAAAGAATTCCCGTTCCCGCGGCTTCTGCGACTGGGTGGGTCACACCTGTCCCCGGGATATCTCGACTGGGCGTTTCGATTCGTTCATATTTACAAGGCTGGTATGCCTGCGTGTTACGATTTGAAAGCCTCTCCCTATATTCAAAATCGTTCTCTGCCCAGGCCACGCACAGACAAGCCAGGGTTCCAGTTCCTCCCATCCTCTCCTTAAAATCCCCAGCATCACCACCTCACCGGCACACTCTCAAATTCCTGGATGCGCAGAAGCACGCAGGTTGTGCTTTCTTCAGCAGCCACGTGCCTTGTGAGCGGAAAGGCCCACTTACGGACCTTTTATCGCAGGATTCCTCGGGTAAAAGGGAACGAGGGTCACGTGAAAACACACAGCCTCCGGTAGTCGCCCTCAGCAGTGGCAAAAGCGACGAGAAGCGAATGAGGAATGAGACTGGCTCCTCTCCCCGCCCTACCGCCCACCCTCACGAGGATCGGCTTCCAACTCACCCAGAACCTCGGAAGCGCCTCGCTCCGTCCCGACCCTACCAACTTTACTCTCGGACTTGCCCCGGTCGGACCCCACCCGTCCAGCCAGCTCCAACTTGACTTGGAAACGACTAGTCTCTCGGGGATGCTGCAGGCGAGTTCCACGACGAGAAGGAAGGATGGCGGCACGTTTCGACCCATGTGCTTCCCCCTACTCGCCACCCCCCCCCATTTTGCACAGGTGCAGGACACAGCCTGGAGGATCGCCCGCCCAGCCCAACTTCACCCTCAAAAGCTTTGGAGCTGCCCCCCTCCCCTCACCCCAGGACCCAGCCTGAGTCCTCCCTGCGATCCATCCATCGAGTCCGCTCGCGTCCCAGTCCCCGGGCTCCAGGGTGGCTAACGGTGAGCCCCGCCCTACCTAAAACCGTGCCCTTAGCAGTAGGAGCGTGTCATTACCGTTCGCGTGTCTCCACCGGGCACCTCTTGGTTCTTCCACGTCCCGACAGTAGCAGCAGTGGCCAAAGGGTCGGGCCCAGGTGGCTGCGACGGAGGCCGCGGAGGAGCTGTCCAGAGAGAAGCCGCCGCTTGCCTAGGGCGGGCCCTGGGGCTGGGCTGAGGGGGTCGCTGCCCTGCGGGGTGGCTGCGAGGACTCCTGAGCGCCTGTGTGTCTGCCAGGGAAAGAGCACGAGATGAAGGCGCGCGGGTGCGTGCGCGCGGGTGTGTGTGAGGGTGTGAGTGAGGGTGTGACGGAGGCGCCCACGTGCCCGGCCCGCCCGCGCTGCGGCCGCCGACCGGCTGCGGGGGAGAGGGGGAGGCTGCGGGCGCCGCGGGGGAAGGGAGCCAGGTCGCCCGGCTGGGCGCCGCACCTCCCCTCCCCACCGCTCCTTGACGCAGAGGCCGCTGCGGCTGCCCAACCGCGTCCTCCATGCGCTCCAGGATGGGCCCGCCGGGGCGGCACGGACCGCGCGAGTCCGCTGGGAAGCAGAACCGAACGGATACCCCTGACATCCCAGCCTCCTTTAACCCACCCAATGCAGAGGACAGACGCTGGTTGCCCGCCCCGCGCCTTTGTCTCAGCGACGATAACAATAGACACAGTCCTGCCTCGCACCCTCTAATATTCTCCGAGAGTCCGTGACGGGACAAGAAGTGGGTGGGTGACCCAAGAACCCTTTTTCCTAGCTGTCTGTCAAGCCGGCCATTTACATCTCTTGCAAAAGAAAAGCCATCTGGCCATTTGCTTCTCCACCAAACGTTGGCCTGATAGCGCTCAGGGCTTCTGGCCAGGTTAGGAGAGGCTGCTTTAGGGAGCTGGTCCTCGCCCTATGTTGGTCCCTTAGCATGGGACTCTTTCCCAAGAGGTCTCAATACAATATGAATTCTTGTAGCAATCAAGACATACACATAATTAAGCCACGTGGAGAATCCCTAACACCTACATCACTGAACACAAAGCTAAGCCTTCTTTTGAAAATGGCTGAATCTTCCCTAAACAGGGCGTATGCTCCAGAGATTAAATTTTATGTCCTTGAAACTTTATGTCCTTTCAAAACTTGAAAGAAATGCAAAATAAGCCTAAAACAAATTATAGCGGAAAGGTTCAGTGACTTGAGGAAGGACATTTTTCACTTCCAGACGATTAATATTACCATTAAAAAATACCTTTGTGCACTTTTAGGCCTTCCAACAATCCCTCAGATTTTGACGGTTTGTATCCAATTAAGATTGAATTAAATAACAAGGCAATTGCAGACAGGTTTTTCATGCAGTGAAAAATCTCCTGGAAAGAAATCACAAGACCTCAATTTCAGGTCAGAACATTGCAACTAATCCTTAGCTTTTAACGCAGCCAAGAGAGCTTTTTCTCAGTCTCTTCCAATCTCACCTTTAAAATACTTTAAGTTAAATTAGATTTTATTCCCTGAATGCCCCCTCCCCTGCCATGAGTAAATAAATACTGACGGATGTCCCACGGGAAAAAAATAAAAAACGGTTCCAATAAACCTCTTACAGAACATGGTGTAGAATTTGTTTTTGAGTTCACATATTGGTGACCGGCAAATATTTATGTTGATATATATCATTTTTTATGTAATGAAATTGATATACAGTAGAAATAATACCAATAACAACTGAGAAGAATTTAAGAAAATAAGCTATGTCTTCCTTAATCAGGATTAGGCTTATCTGTGGGAAACAAAGTTTTCTGTATGCTTACAAGAATGGTTTGTAGCAGTACAAAGAAGGCCTACTTCCTACAACTATTCCCTCCTCACGCTTGTTCACTGACATTTAACACCTACCTCAAATACATGTACAAAGCTACAAGTCACATTGTGAAGTGATACCCTCAAAAATTACTAATACTAATTCATGTCTTGAAGCCAATGAGAAGAAATAAGAGAAAGCAGCTATTGAGTTTCCCACTAAGTACCTAGAGCTTTAAAATAGCTCATTTAATCTTCTCAATTAATTAATGACGTGATTTTAAAGATTAGACAGAGGTGATACTCAAGAGAAAAAAATTTGCAGAAGGCTACATAGCTAGTTCAATGACAGAATGGAGATTTTAACCCAGATCTGGTTCGCCTCAGAGTTTATGTTTTTTAATGCTATCTTGTAAACCTTTAGTGAATGTATAAATTTTAACAGGAGGAAAATGTAGAATTAACACAAGGACTAGTCACCTTTGAAAATAAGAAGTGGAGTGGAGGGTGGAAAGATCCCAAAAGGAGAACCTAGAAACTACAGTCATAGAGGTAAAAAGTATCTATTTTTAATTTTAACAGTAAAGACGGTTCAGTGATCTAGTATCCAATCACTAGTATCTTTTAGCTAACAATTATTGAGTGCTTTCTTTGTCACACAGGGAAAAAATGATCACATGGTGTTGGTGTGGCAGAAGGGAAAGAGCAGGACTTAGTAGATTTCAACCTACAAGTAAAAGGAAGCTAGTCTTTTTGGCCACACTGTATTTAACATCAGCAAATACTGATTCAAAGTTAGGTATGTGCCTTGGCAATGTGCAGAATAATTTAAATGCCTTATTTTTCCTAATTCTTACACCAACTTGATGCAATAGGTACAGTTATTGGCCACACATTGCAGAAGAAAAAGATGAGACTGTGGTTGTCCATGTTTATAATCAGAAGGCATCTGTTAGATACTGTAAATAAATACCTGCTCCTATCTAAATCACTTTCTGAATTTGATACCTACTTTTAAGCACCAAATCCCTCAAAGTGACAACGTTATGCAAGAATTCCCAAAGATATAGCACCAGAGTTCAGAACAACAACACAAAGATTTACCAAGAAAAGAAAGATTTAAAAATCACAGTACTAAAGGAAAATATTTAAATCAATTCACACCATGAGATTATGTTAATTCATTCTCCTATTTGTTATACATGTAGTATATTGTGGAAAATCTTTTTTTCTGACAAAGATTTTGTTATGTTATTCTCCATACTAAAGGTTATTTGATATACAGTTTTGAAATTTTTATGACACTAAATTCTGCACAACCCCAAAATACATAGTGAATATCCTATTCATCCTACATCTGCTTGACTGATCCTGGGCTGAGAGGTAGAAGCAAGGCAAGTAACTATATTATTTGATCTCTCTGTAGGTGGAGGATGGAATAACTGAATTGACAAATGTCAAAGCAATCAAATCAGTTGGTATGGTTTAAAACTCCTATTACTCAGCTATCAAAAAGAATGATTTCTCAACATTTGCTGCAACATGGACGGCACTGGAGGAGATAATGCTAAGTGAAATAAGTCAAGCAGAGAAAGACAATTATCATATGATTTCTCTCATCTATGGAACATAAGAACTAGGAAGATCGGTAGGAGAAGAAAGAGATAAAGAAAGGGGGGTAATCAAAAGGGGGAATGAAGCATGAGAGACTATGGACTCTGAGAAACAAACTGAGGGCTTCAGAGGGGAGGGGGTGGGGGAATGGGATAGGCTGGTGATGGGTAGTAAGGAGGGCATGTATTGTGTGGTGCACTGGGTGTTATACGCAACTAATGAAATCATCGAACTTTACATCAAAAACCAGGGATATACTGTATGGTGACTAACATAATAAAAAAATATTTAAAAAATAAAATAAAATAAAACTCACAGTGTTGTTTCAACGATTTCAACAATCATTTGAGGAAAACAGGACAAATTCAAGGTTCTTTTTCTTTTGATGTTTATGAAAATAAATGCTTACAGGTTTTTTCTGACATCTGTAGTAACTCTTTATCCATCTTATTTTATTCTTCTCTTTCTAAATGTTAATGGCTTTAGGGCTCTGTCCTTGGTCCTTATGTCATCTTTTTTTTTTTTTTTTCCCCTCTCAATATTCTCCTTAGGTGATTTCATTCCATGTTTTCTTTCATGTTCGATTTAAATAAAGGTGGTGTTAAAAATATTTAATTATCTGTAACTAATAACTATAATTTTACTGACCAAAGGAAATAGAGCATAGAGAGGACCAGCATCCCACGAAGGGAGCCAGGGTGACTAAAGTCGCATAACAGAGGCATTTGGAGGACTTAGGCACAGCTATTTTTCCAGCAGTATTTCAATATTCCTTCTACTGTACTGCTGAACAATGTGTGATAACTGAAAATCGTTCTTCATATTAAAGTGTGTTTTTGGCATGTGCTATTTCTGATATTAAAGAAATTTAATTACTAATTTACTGAGTTTTTAATCATGAGCTATTTCATTCAACAAATATATATTGAGTACTTATTTTATAGCAGGCACAGTTCTAGGTGCTTGAAATATATCACTAAGCAAAATAGACAAATATCCCTACCCTCATAGAATTTATAATCCAGGGGGGCAAGGGAAAAGGAAGGCATTAAATTTGCTGTAAACATAATAAATAAATAATATAATATGTTTAAAAGAGCTAAGTGCTATAAAATAAAAAAAAAAGATAAAGTAGGCTAAGGGGGTCGAAGATTCAGGGGAAGAAGGGTGCTCTTCAATTTTAAATTGAGTTGTCAGGGTAAGCCTCTGAGATTTTATTGGAACAGTGACTCAAAGCACTTGCAGAAATTAGCCTTGCAGGGGTGCCTGGGTGGCACAGCGGTTAAGCGTCTGCCTTCGGCTCAGGGCGTGATCCCCGGCGTTATGGGATCGAGCCCCACGTCAGGCTCCTCTGCTATGAGCCTGCCTCTTCCTCTCCCACTCCCCCTGCTTGTGTTCCCTCTCTCGCTGGCTGTTCTCTATCTCTGTCGAATAAATAAATAAAATCTTTAAAAAAAAAAAAAAAAAAGAAATTAGCCTTGCAGATGTTCCAGGCAGAGAAGTCAGTCAGTGAAAAGACCCTAACCGGAGTTTACACGGCATGTCTGAGGAACGGAAGAGACCCAGATTTGGCAAATTCTTGCCTTACACTATAAAGACAAGCTTATTTTTAAACTTTAATTTCTTTTATAAAATTTATATTCATCATTTTTTCTGGTGTTCACACATGTGTTCATTCCTGGAATAAATCACACTTGACTATGATATACTATTATTTTTTATTTAAATTGTTGGATCCAACCTTTTTCATGTTTTGTTTAGAGTTTTTCATCTATATACAAAAATGAAACTATTTGTGATTTGTTTATGTTCCCCTTGCAATTTTTTTAAATCAAGGTTATTTGAGCATTGTAAAATGAGATCCAAAGTTTATACTCCTAGTCTCTCAAATACTCTTACATAAAATAGAAATTGTTCATTACTTGCCTGGGAAACTGAGGAAAGTAGGAAGGGGATGTTACATAGAGATGCTTTATTATTAATTGAATTTTTCTATTGGTCTATTTAACTATGTCTTAATTGAGGAAATTTTGGTAATTCCTTTTTTTAAAAAATTGTTCATTTCATCTAATTTTTTAGTGTGTTGCAATAAATTTGTTAGACTATTTTATTTTAAGTCCTAGATTATACTTATAGATACATGCACTTTTCCATAATGCTGCTTATTTTGACCTTATCTCTTTCTTTTCTATCAGTCTCGCTAAACCTTTGTCTGTTAGTCTTTTCAAAGAATCAACTTTTGATTTTGTTAGTGATGTATTTTTTGCTTTCTTGTGAATTTCTTTTCTCATGTTATTTATATATTTCTTCTAGTTGTCTTTTCTAGCTTTTGGATTTGAACAACTGCTATTAATTGCTTCAGCATTATAATTTACTACCTAAGTACAGCATTAGTTGCATACTGCAAATTAATTAAGTGATCCTTTTAAATAATTTCAATTCTTACTTTCATAATTTATAAGCACATTTTTTAATTTTATTTTTACTGCTGATCATTTATGTTGACATTGTAGTGAGATTACTTATCTTTGTAGTATCAAATCTTTTGGAATTTTTGACATCTTTTGTGGTCTAGTATTTGTTCATTTTTTTAAAAATTGCTTATGTCAAACTCAAAAGAGTGCATATGTTCTTTTTATTAGATAAAGCTCATTAATTATGGATATTAAATCTTCCAATATGTAGCATAAACTTTAACATCCGTATGATTATATAATCCTATTCCAACTAGATTTTTTAAAGATGTATTTTGTTTGTTTTTGTTTGGTTATTCTGGGTCATGTTCTTATATCAGAACCAAGTAACATAGCTCTGGAAATGAGATTCATAGTTCTGTAATGATCACATTGAGTAGAAGAAACTTCTCCCAGTGAATGAAGACACTATTAACAGAAAAGGGGCATGAATGAAAAAACATTCTTAGCAGCCCAAACTATGGGCTAATAGAAGAACCCCTACAAAGCATGGTATGAATATACCTTCTACAGGCAGTATAGTTACTTTGGATTCTAGAAACTGGGTGTTAGAAGAGGTCATCAAGAGGATGTGACTACTGATTGACCCATGAGCTGAACCTGGACACTCAGAGGTTCCTTACCTCCAACCGTGTCCTTGGAATGTATATTCTTCCTATTGTTTCCATACTTGGAGACATTTCAAGAATGCAATCTTGAGAGAGTAATATGTTACTGAGACCATCTGGACCATAAATATGACTGAACTCCACTATGACCTCTATAGAAACTTATAAGATTCTGGTGGGCAAGTGCAGAGATTTACTCCTCTTGTAGCAGCCTTAAACAAACCTCATATGTAAGTTTTCTTGCTTATTAAACCTGCCACCTACCAATCTGGAATGGTCTGCCTCTTTCTTGTGTCTCTCCTTGCCCTCCACATGGGGCCTAGTTTCAGATCTCACCTGGGGAACTCCTGAGGTTTCAAACCAGCTACTGGTGAGCCAGCTAGGGTCTGACATATGGGCCACCCACCCACCCCACCCACCACAGAGAGTTTGATGCCTATCCCAGGATTTCCCCCACAATACCTCTTTCCCAAGTTGCAGGAAGAGTAAGTAAGTAAAGTTGCATTATAACAATCCTCTTGAAAGAATCATCTGGGCCTTCAAATGACAACTTTATAAAATAATAAAATGATTATGGCAATCTCTGCTGCATGGGGAATCCCAAAACAAATGCAGGCAAAATTGCTCAATATAAGAGATTGAGAGATAAAAGGGGAAACTGGTAGTGAGAAAGGGGCTACATCAGTCAACGGCAACTAAGTAAGGAGCGAAAACAACTGAAATCTAGATCAAATCAATTATCATAAATTTGTAACCCCTATAGCTTGAGTTCCTACTACTCATAGTTCTCAGACTCAGTTTTGTTACTGTTCATTAGTCTCTTTCCTAATGGAGACTACCAGAAGCTCTTTTACCAGTTACAGGGAGTTCACAAAGCCTTTAAACATAAGCAAATTCCAGAATCAATTCCAGACTCCCCTCCTTAAGATTCTGTTCCCTTAGAACCACTCTGGTATGAACATTTTATTAGTCTTGTTTTGGTCAGCAGAGCAGAGCCATTATAAATGTACAGGAATAAGAATTTAGTATAGGAAATAGAAGTTTAAGGGGCACCTGGGTGGCTCAGTCATTAGGTGTCTGCTTTCGGCTTAGGGCGTGATCCCAGAGTCCTGGGATCGAGCCCCGCATAGGGCTCCTCCACTGGGAGCCTGCTTGCTTCTTCCTCTCCCACTCCCCCTGCTTGTGTTCCCTCTCTCGCTGGCTGTCTCTCTGTCAAATAAATAAAAAATCTTAAAAAAAAAAAAAAGGAAATAGATGTTTAAAAATGTGGAAGGAATTGGGGCAGGGCAGTAAAGGTCTAGATCACTACAGCCAGAGAATCAGAGAAACATTGACTAACAATTCAGCCTCAAGCTATGTAGCTTGTGGAGATTTCCAAGATCACAAGGAATTCCAAGAAGCTACTGAATTTGGCCCCGTGACGTTGTGAGTTTGGTGACTTCCACTTCACTTCTGTTTTCCAAATTACATGCCTGTTCCTTTTATTGGCAAAACCTCAGAGTCTTCAAAGAAGGGGATTCTTAGAAATGCAGTGCCCACCATAGAGGGAAGTAATGATGGTGTTGAACTGACAACAGCCAATCTACCACCTAACATCTCCAGCCATAAATGAAGTGTGTGTGTGTGTGTGTATGTGTGTGTGATATCTTCAGTGTTACTGTGGCTGTGCCGGCTTTACAAAATGAATTGGGAAGATTTTGTTTTACTAAACTGTTGGATAGTGTGTATATATCTTCTTGGAAGTATCTCTTCTTTAAAAGATTGAAATGAATTAGCTTGTAAAACCATCTGGGCCTCGTAATCTTTCAGAGGTAATTCATGTTTTTTCCAAGAGCTTCTAAAAAATCCACCTATTTAGGTTTTCTTCTTCCTTTTTAGTCATTTTGGAAAAAACTTTTTTTTCAGAGCCTATTCTTTATTTCAGCCAAATGTCAAACCTAGAATTGGGCATAATATCATATCATACTTTAAAAATAGGTTTCCTAGCTATGCTTGTATTAGTCAACCTTGCTGTACAACTAACTATCCAAGAACCACAGTTGCTCACGAGGAGCGTTTATTTTTCACTCATATGACATTTCGATGACTGCAGTTAGCTCAGTTTTTACTTCTCTAAAGCTTCATATAAATAAAATCATACAGTAGTCTATCTTCTTGAGTCTTCCTTCATTCGGAATGATACTTTTAAAATTCATCCACGTTGTGGGAGTAGTTCATTCCTTTTTATTACTGAGTAGTATTTTGTGTGATTAAAAATATACACTGTTTATGGACACTCCTATTAATGGATACCTGGTCTGCCTCCAGTTTGGGCTACTATGACTATGTTGCTGTAAATATTCTTTCCCACTTCTTTTTGTTGATATATATTTTCATTTCTCTTGGGTAAATTCTTAGGAATAAACTTTCTGTGCCATATAGCAGATTGATGTTTAGTTTTACAGGAAACTGAATAGCATCTTCCGAAGGAAACTGACTTCAATGTAAGTGTTCTTAATTATTGCACAATAGAGTTGAAGTGAAACTCGCAAGAAAAATGGAAATTTTCCAGAAAGGAAATTTAGGGGAAAATACTTCAGATTACAAGAACAATATTAGCAAAAGCACATAGTTGTGAGAATGAAGTTTACTCATGAGAGGGAAATGAAATATGGGTCTGATACAGTTAAGAGATGAGATTGCAAAGGTGATTAAGTCATGTCCTGGTGATCCACTTGATGGCAGTGCCTAAGATTTGTGGCTTAAGGACAGAAAAAAATAGGAAATCATAAGAGTTTTTTTGGGAAAGAATAATCATTCATTCATTCCTTCACTCATTCCTACAGTAAACATTTGCTCCCTGCTAAGCCTATGCAAGCATCACAATGCTCTTTGCCCTGTTTTAAGAAGTGCTAAAGGTCTGACATAACACAAGGCCAGGAAAGGGAAGAACATCTCTGAGAAATACTGAAAAGAACAATTCCAAAGGATTCTGTGGTTAATTAGATACAGTTTCCCGAAGGAGAGTAAGGGCTTGCTATTGACCACAACTGGACTAATTGGGACATTGATATTGAGTTTCACCACAATAGAGATCTTAAAAGACAATCAAATTAGGGCTAAGAAGCTGAAGGTAGAATGTGTTTTTGAAGACATACCTTTCAGGAAACACAGTAGTTCTGTTACATTACCAAGTATTTTATAATGAAAGTTCTAAATGTAGCAGAGCTTCAATATGCCAGGTTTTTACATTAAAAAAAAAAAAACGACCCATAAACTACTCTGTAATAAACAGAGGGCAATTTTAATTCTAAGCTGGTGTACTATATAGTTCAATCACATTGGCAGGTTCTGTCAAATAATTTCTTAAGATAGTTTTGTTTGTTGTAGGGAATAAAGCCAAGAAGATCATATTTCCTTTGAAAACAACAATATTCAGGGATTAAAAAATTGATTTCAGGGCTTTTTAGATAAAATAATGCATAAGTATTGGTGCTCTTTTGGACTCAAGCCAAACTAATTTGCAGAACTTAAAAGCAGAGGGAGATATAATAGCATATCTTTCAAGAAACAGCAGTGTGCAATCATATTTAATAATATGTTCGTCTGATGTTATGCCTATAAGGATTTGGAGATATGTGTAAAATGTGAGTGAGTCAGAAGAGAATCTATAGTCTAATAAAAACTCTAACAGCAATTTTTTCTCTTCTATTATTTCCACACACCCTTACTCTAATTGTCATATTGTAATCTCTTAGTTATTTGCACATACTTCCCTTGTGAGTAATACTTGAAAATTATATTTCCCACCCAGCCAGGTAGATATTTATATTAAATTAAATTTTGCTTTTTCCCCTCATCTTTAGGTTCTTCCTGCATGTGATAATGGTGGGGACCATCGTTTGAGGGTCCCTCCCCACCTATCTGCACAGATCTGTCAATTTCTGATTATGAAAGGAAGGATAAGAGTCATCATTCCAAATAATAGCATGACAGGAGTAAATGACAGGGGCTGGGCCAATTCAACTGAAAGATGGTACTAATTCAAGAGTAAGTGAGGAGTACTGGATAAGTCACTTATGGCTGCAATAATGCTGCAAAAACAAATCATTCCAAACTCGGTGGCTTAAAACTATAATTACTATCATCATCACATATCTATGGGGGTTGGGAATTACCTTATCTAGATTGACTTGGCTCCGTTGGTTCTTAGCTTTATTCAGGTCTGCTCCACATGTCTCTCACCCACCTTAGACCATTAACTTCCAAGGCATGTTCTTCTTATGGCAAAAAGGCAAGAGTGCAAAAAAGGTCCAACAGAAACTTGATGCCTCTTAAAGCCAGAATTAGAACCGGCACACTATCCAAACTTCCCACATTCTACCAGCCAAAGAAATCACTTGGCCAAGCCCCATATAATGGGACAGGGAAGTGTATTTCTCCCATAAGGTTAAGGAAAGGCCTGAATATTATGAACAATCATCTAATACAACCCAAGCATTTAAGTAATCTAAGGTGTTTTCTGTAGCTAGATTTCCCTCTTTTGTTTCACACCTATGTATTTCCCTATCCAGCTGTCTCCCAGGCCGCTCAACTTCACAGTCCATGAGGATTCCAATCTTGCCCAATGGCACGTTTTAAAGACCTTCCATTTATAGGTGCAGCCTCACCCAGCCCTTGAGTCAGCATAATGAAGAAGGTGGTTTGTTAGTCATTCTATTCCTATTAAGTCTTGCTGTAAAAAGTATATATCATTTTGCCTGGGTGAAAACCTACAGGCTTACTGAGCAGTAACCTCTTTTTCTCTAAAAAATGTTTGCACATGTGCCCTAAACCTGCATAGGTGACTGATATCAGCCCTGGGTGACCATCTCAAGTGACCTCAAGGAGAAATCAAAAACAGGAAGAACCGGAAAATCAGTTCAGTGGAGGCATGCAAGCAATGCTTTTGAACAATCAGATATGATAGAAACATAGCGTAAGAAGATGACCCCTAGGTCTTTCACATGTCTATGTGGAAATCGGTAAACCTTAATTTTTACTACTGAACAAATTGTACCTTGTGACACCCAAATAACTTGGAGAACGGCTTTGCAAGCACGTACACTTCGTTTCCTTTTTTATGTATATAATCCCTTACAGCTAACAAGCTTCAGAGCAATTCTTCAGAGCAATCTCAGACTGTCTCTGGGCTAGACTCCTTAGTAAGACAACAAATGAACCATTTATTAACCTACTTTGAGTTTGACTTTCTATTGGTCGACACAGGGAGGTGGGTGGCTTTTAAACTAGGACTCTGTATCAATTTTCTTATGTGCCAAGAAGGGGGCTAACTAATTTGGCTTAAAGAAGCATTGTGTGGTATTCATATTTTAACCATATTAATTCCAATTCTAATCCATGATCATGGAATATCTTTTCATTTACTTATTCTTCCTTAATTTCTTTCATCAATGTCTTAGAGTTTTCAGTGTACAGACTGTCCACTTCCTTGGTTAAATTTTTTCCTCAATTGTTTTTTTAATGCTATTGTAAATGGGATTGTTTTCTTAATTTCTTTTTTGGATTGCTTGTTATGCATGTATATAAACACAACTGATTTTTGTATGTTAACTTTATATCCCACAACTTTACTGAATTCATTTATTAATTCTTTTTCTTTTTAAAATCTATTTATTTGACAGAGAGAGAGAGAGAGCACAAGAAGGGGGAGGGGCAGAGGGAGAGCGAGAAGCAGGCTCCCTGCTGAGTAGGGAGCCCCATGTGGGGCTTGATCCCAGGACCCTGAGACTGGAGCTGAAGGCAGACGCTCAACCGAGTCACCCAGGCACCACCATAATTCTAAAAGTTTTTTTTTTTTGGAGGAATCTTCAGGGTTTTCTTTACATAAGATCATTTCATTTAAAAATAGAGACAACTTAACTTCTTCCTTCCCTATTTGGATGCCTTTTCTTTTTCTTGTCTAATTGTTCTGACCTGAATTTCCAGTACTATATTGAATGGAAGTAGTAAGAGAAAGGATCTTTGTCTTGTTTCTGATCTTAGAGGAAAAGCTTTCAGCTTTTTACCATTGAATATGATGGCGGCTATTTGTCTGTCATGTACGGCTTTTCTTATGTTGGGATACATTCCTTCTATACTGAATTTGTTGAGAGTTTTTGTCATGAATGAATGTTGAATTTTGTCAAGTGCTCTTTTTGCATCTATTGAGAAGATGATATGATTTTCATCCTTCATTTTCTTAATGTACTTTATCACCCTTATTGATTTGCATTTGTCGAAACATTCTTGCATCCCAAGTATAAATCACTGCTGATTATGGTCTATGATCCTTTTAATGTGTTATTGGATTCAGTTTGCTAGTATTTTGTTGAAGCTCATCAGGGAAACTGATATCAATAAAGCTGAAAAAAAATAAAAATACACATTTCTATACACCAAAATGACACATACAAAACTGAAAATCAATGAAAACTAAATACTGCATTGTTAATACAATGACAAGGAAAGATACCATTTTCATTCATTTAATTGCTAAATGTATAATAAGAATCTAGCTTGTTTTAGGCATTCTTCTAAATTCTAGATTTCAGAGGCTGAGAAAGAAACATTGGGACAAAATTTGGATCTTCAATCTGAGAACAAGTGGAAAAACAAATGATAGTGTCAGTAAGAAAATACTTATTTGTTTTGGTTTTCAACTCTAACACACTTTGATCTACAGCAAGCTATGTATTATTCCATACCCAAATTTACAAAGTCGAAATGCAGATTTTTAAAAATAATACCTACCAAAATTATCCGTCAAACCCATGCTCTTTTTTAAAACCTCATCTTTGAATATTAGGAATTCATTTAATTATTTAAATTAATAAAATGATAATGATAAAAATGATAAAATGATAAAAATTGATAATTTAGAATATTGGTGTTTCACAATATGCTCAGTACATATTTGAAGTGCCTATGATGTTGAATCTTAGATAAATTTTTAAAATTTTTTTAAAGATTTTATTTATTTGTCAGAGAGAGAGCAAGAGAAAAAAGATATTGTGCACAAGCAAGGAGAGCAGCAGCAGAGGGAGAAGCAGGCTCTCTGCTAAGCAAGGAGCCTGATGCGGAACTCGGTCCTAGGACCCTGGGATCATGACTGGGGCCGAAGACAGACACTTAACCTAATGAGCTTTCCAGGTATCTAGAATCTTAGATAAATCTTTGTTTTTAGAGTCAAAAGTTTTCTCTAATTACTTTAGAAATAACTGAATTTAAAGATACAACCAATTGTGTTTTACAGAAAGATGTACACTATTTAGATAAAATATAAATATAACAATAAACTTTATTCCCTGTTCTGTGGTAAAGGTTGAGTACATTTTCCCCATCATCTCTGAGGACACTACTATACTCCAGGGTATTAAATTGGGAAAGTAGGTCCATGTACACAAAAATACAGTCAGAGAACAATAACCCCATGAGGAGTATTACTCTTTATTCTCAGAAGAATGGTCATTTCATGGGATAATAATAAAGTAATGTACTTTGTCAATAACTGGATACATTTAATAGTTGCTTAGTTTGTGTTTTGAAAAATGTTGGCTCCTGCATTTAAAAAGAGTAATTAGCTGCAGCATTAAAAACAGCATTTTTATTTTGTAGTACTTTGTCTTTCTAAAGAAATGATTGATATAAATATACTGCTTTTAAAGTGGTAGTACAATCCAATCATAAAGAAAGCAGGGCCATTCAGTATCTCCATGGAGTACACTCTGGCTCTTGAAGAGCGATTTTGGGGGGTGCCTGGGTGGGTGGCTCAGTCGTTAAGCATCTGCCTTGGGCTCAGGGCTTGATCCCGGAGTCCTGGGATCGAGCCCCATATCAGGCTCCTCCCTGGGAGCCTGCTTCTTCCTCTCCCACTCCCCTTGCTTGTGTTCACTCTCTCGATGGCTGTCTCTCTCTCTGTCAAGATAAATAAACAAAATCTTAAAAAAAAATCAATTTTGGGACACCTGGTTGAGCATCTGCCCCATGGCTCTGTTCAGGATCCCAGGGTTCTGGGGTCCCACATCAGTATCCCTGCTCATCAGGCAGCCTGCTTCTCCCTCTGCCTGCCATTCCGCCTGCTTTACTCTCACTCTCTGAGACAAGTCTTCACTCCATCTCCCTTGTAATTAGGATATAGTTTAGGCAGGACCTCAAACAAAAAGGACTTCTTGGTTTCATCCCTCATAGTCTTTTATCCTAGAAGGACCTCTGCTGACAGACAATTGCAAACAAAGGCTTTAACTAAGCATACAACAGTCTTCCTGGTAAAAAGAACCTCAAAGGTCACTATGGGACTTCCAGGACTTACTTTAGGGCAGCAATATAAAATAAGCAACACAGTATGTTTGCTCAGCAGGGCTCTAAATGATACTACCCAGGCACTAAATGCACTCAGCCAAGAAATAAATTCAGAGAAGGACTTCTCAAGAACCACTATTGACTGTCTACTATGGCTACACCACTCCTCATGTGTTGTTGTAACATATACAGTGACCTCCTGCAAGGTGTCCCAATTACTGGGAGATATTTGTGACCAATTAAATAAGACCAAGATATCCACTGATCTATTGGACTAAATTGGTAATTGGGGATCTTATCTAAGGGATGTGATCATAATTTTGGGCCTAATATTGTTTTATGTTCATCCTTTTCATGTGCTGATGCATGTACCCTTTGCTGCCTATCGTGACCCCCTGGAGCCATACCACAAGCCCTTGGACGGACCCCTGGATAGATTCTAACTGCCACACAGCCTGCTGCCCCATTTCAGCAGGAAGCAGCCAGAGCGGTCATTGTCCCATACCTCAGTGGCACTTAGGGTTACTACTCAAGGGGGAGGAATGAGTAAGGGACAGGTGGGGCTAGGCAGAGAGACATAGACAGGGGGCTATGTGATCTGGCTTAGAGAAATCCCAAAAATGTGGAGGTGTGGGGAAACCAGAGATAAGGGGACAAAGAGGACCATGTGGGGTGGAGGGCCACCCTGCCCTGGGCTGTGGGGTGGGTGTCTTTATGATAATCACCTGTGATCAACAAAGAATAACCAGCCCCTATAAAGGAAGTAAGCCATTGAAGGTGTTAATGTTAAAAGGATTTAAGTTCCCTGATTAGCTTTCTATTAAAGTCCAACCCTAAAAGCCCTCCTTGGCAACTCTGTTGGGACCCTTCTCACTCTAAAGAGTTTTTTTTGTATCTTCCCTTGATAAACTTCTATCACTTTACTCACCAAATAAATAGATAAATAAAGTGGTAGTGTAAGAATATGCTAACCTCACTATTTTAATTAATAAAAGTGTATTTTCAAAATAATAGTAAGTTAAAAGAAAAAGTAAAACGTACCTTTAATATATCACAACTGTAAAAACTGGAGTTCTGGCAGAAAAATTTTTTTGTTTCATAGAAACATTTATTAAAATTAGAGACTGAATGAAAAGCAAGCTAAATAAATAGATTTGGTGAAGGGTTTTACCATTAAAAAATTTACTCGAAAATTTTTAAAATTTTAATTTTGTAGTTAAAAATTGATTAGGAAGATCACTAATTTACATTAAAACTGGCTCATTATCATACCAGCTGCTGAAAAATTTGTGAAACAAGTTTCATGTTGCCAAGCAGAACTGCAGGCTGTCTCAGATGTAAAAATATCTGCAGGCATGAAAGATATTCTATGCAATTAGAGTAGAAGTACAGATCCAAATTTCTGAGGATTTCTCTTATGGATGATTTTCATTTTCAGTGAAGATGAGAAGTTACAAGGAAAGGTTACCTGAAAAATGGACACATCCTGCAACTAAATGGACCTATTCTCAGATGAAAGTATCATTATAGACAAAGGATCATATAAACTTAATATAAGAATCACATAAACTTTATGAATTGGCTTGCTACTAGGTATAAATGTGCTTTAAACACTTTGCATGATAAACTGGAATCAATGGATGTTTCATATTTTATTTTGAAGTCTTTATATGCTTTATTTCTGAGAGAATTTAGAATTTTGAAACATCTCCATGTGGCTCCACTTGAATTATATCCCACTAGATAGTAAAATAGTCAAAGATGAAAGCATCTTTATCTACAAAACTCAGATTTTTTTTTTTTTTGCTTTTAACTCTTCACACATACACGCACACACACGCACACCCCTACCACACAAGAATGCTGCTAAAATAGCTTTGTGACTTGCATAATGTTATTACCCATTCTGTGAAGGTCACTAAAGGTGACTTTTTAGAAGAAAAAAATTACAAAATTATCCAATGAGCTCAGATTTTGAAAGAGCAGATGCTTCAAAAGTATTTTTAAACTGAACTACTTGTGTTACATAAAGTTCTACAAAAACTTGTCATTAATCATATTGTCCCATGCCCTAAATATCTCCAATCTATCATTTATAGTTACTAATGTGCTCTTTTTTTTAACAAGAAAAACCTGGTTTCAATCACACTGAAATTTAAATATGAATGTAAAAGTATACATAGGCTGAGCTTATATAGGCAAAGTGTTGTTATAACAATAATGCAAGCAAGATTCTTTGCTTTTCTACTAATTAGACATGTTATGTCAAATGCACTTTCTGCATAATTCCTTACATCCTTCAAATTCTTGGATTAGTTACCGTCACTAATATGGGCTTTAGATCAAAGTTTAAAAAAAAAGAAAAATGAGGTTAACACAATTAAATTAATTTTCATCTTGGGGGCCTGGGTGGCTCAGTCAAGCGTCTGCCTTCGGCTCAGGGTGTAATCCCAGAGTCCTGGGATCAAGCCCCACATCAGGCTCCTCCACTGGGAGCCTGCTTCTTCCTCTCCCACTGCCCCTGCTTGTGTTCCCTCTCTTGCTGGCTGTCTCTCTCTCTCTCTCTGTCAAATAAATAAATAAAATCTTTAAAAAATAATTTTTATCTTATAAATCCAAATTGCACTTTATGCGGAATATTTTTCCCTTTAGGACCTTGTGTATTCTCCTAGATCCAGGTAAAAATGTGTATTGCCCTATAAAAACAGGATATGTATTTTCAATTTGTTGTCAGATTTGAAAGTGATATTGTATTATTTGTCTTGTTATGTAGCTTATGTTATAGAGGTTATTGGACATTTCTGTTCATTTTGTACTAAAGAATAACATAACATTAAAAACAGTAAATACCAAAGATAATTACATTTATTGCACTAATTTTCATATCTTTATGAAAAGAGCTATAACCAAGCATATTGTATTAACTGTTATCAGGAATATCTCATTAACATAAATATATATCATTGGGAAAATTTGGACTTAAACTAATATTTTACTCTTTCCTTCTTATTTTCATGCTTCTCTTTCACTGGTAGTGTCTCTTTCTTGATTGCGTATTTGTGTCAGAATACAAAGAATAGGGATGCCTGAGTGGCTCAGTCAGTTAAGCATCTGCCTTTCACTCAGGTCATGATCCCACATCAGGCTCCTTGCTCAGCAGGAAGCCTGCTTCTCCCACTGTCTGCTGCTCCTCCTGCTTGTGCTTGCTTGCTCTCTCTCTCTGACAAATAAATAAAATCTTAAAAAAAAAAGAATACAAAGAATATTAAATTCTGTCACCAGAAGACTATTATAATTGATGAATAGATTAAGTGAATTAACCTTTGTAATCACAATATTTTATTAAAATAATGAGTATCTATTGCCATAAGACATATCCTTATATCTCATATAATTTTTTGTAATCACAGAAGACTTAATAAGCAAGAGAAGTACACAAAACTGGAAATTTTCAGAAAACTTTGTCAAATCTTCATTTAAGAAACCTAATCCAAGAATATTTACTGAGTACTTTGTACAGTTAAGGCAGAGTGATGTTTAAGAGTTATATCATCTCCTCAAGCAACTCACCATCCACATGTGAGATAACACAAATACACTTGAAAGAAACAGTGAATGCAACATTCTAGGGAATAGTTTAGCATTACATGAGCATTTTAAGACTTAGATCTCTTGCCAAGTTTATAGAAGAATAAATTAAACCAATTAAATCAAGTTAAAATAGTAATAAACCTTCAAAATATTTCCAAAAACTGGCTACTTCTGTCTTCTATCCTTCCACCTTCCTGGTGTGAACCACCATCTATCTCTCACCTACACTACTCCAATAGCCTTCCAACCGTTGGCCCAGTCTTGTCCTGTCCCTCTACACTTCATTTCTAATAGCAGCCAAAATAATACTTTGAAATGTAAGTCCTAACCTGTCACTCCCATTCTTAAAAATCTGCGGTGGCTCCCCATTTCATTCAGGATAAAGTCAAATTCCAACAAAATGGAATTTTAGGTCTCCCATAATTTGCTCTCCATCCCCGAACATACTGCCTGAGCTTATGTGAAATTCTCCTGTTCATCCCCTTTGCTCACTCCAGATCTGCCATATCTGCTTCCTTCCTCTTCTCAAACCCCCTAAGCGTGTTCCACCCTTAGCAGGGACTTTGCAGTGGCTGTTCCTTCCACTTGGAACACTTTCACTCCAAATATCTGCAAACCAATGTCCTCATCTCCAACTCTGTTCAAGTGTCCTTGATCAGCCTCTTTTAAATTTCATCCCACCATTCAGCCCTGGCACTCTCAATTCTCCCTACCCTGTTCTAATTATTCTTTTTCCATAGCATTTATTGTGTTCTAGCTAACAATAATTATTTCTTTGTTATGTTTATTATATTGTCCTTTAAACCCATGAAGATAAGATTCTTTGTATTTGCAGCTGGTATATCTCAAGCACAGAGAACAATGCAGGATTCACAATGGGCACTTAATAAAAATGTGTGTTGTAAGTAATCAAAGACTACATAAACAAATAGGAAGTACTAGGTGTTCTTTCCCTATAAACGTCAATTTCTATTAAAATGGAAGCTACCTGTATTGTGTTTGGATTGTGTTTGTTTTTTTTTTTTTTTGAATTGTTCTTTCATTTCCAATTATAAACCTTTTCTAGATAGACGAAAACACTTTCGCCAATGCATGTAGAAAGAGGAAGAGACAATAGAAAAATTATCAATGAGCTTCTCTTCATTATTGTTGATCAAATATAGAAGTTCAAAGTTATAGTCTAATTACTTTACTATTTATTATTCAAAAAGAAATATCTCTTGTGAAGCTACATTAGATAAATTATTAGTTTGATTTTCCAACAGACACAGATCAAAGGCTGGGCTTTGGACCACTTTCAGAGTGGAGACACCTTATGTAAGTTTATGGGAAGAAAAGACTGAATAGCTTCTCCCCTTTGGTGAAAACAGACCTCTGCATACCTGTTTTATTCCCCTTCCCCTTTCATTGGTGCTGGCACTTCAGTTTTTTCCCTGTAAGGACATACATCATGTGTATATGCTTAAGGATATAAACTAAATTATGCAAAATTCATCCTTATGTTAACTAAAGCTCTGCTTTTTTCTCTTCTACCAAAAAAAAAAAAAAAAGCATCTTGGAATGCCAGTGTTGTAAATAACTTTATATCTAATCTCATTTATTTTCATAAAAATATTTTTATTTGCAAATGTCATTTCTTTGCCTGCCTGTACATACAAGGTGAGGATGTAGACTAGATGGCAAAGCAGGAAAGAGTTTTGACACTGAGTCAAGAATCACTACTTGGCCAAATTCTGAGCATGCTTTTTGGAAGAACAAAGCCAGGTGTTGGCTGCAGCTGCTACATACTGGGAGCCAACTAGAACTTTGACTGATGGATTGATTCACTTATTTACTCAACAGTTACTGAATTTCATGACTCAATGTATTGTTTAACAGGGTAAATATAAGACATGGTCTTTGCTTAGAAAGAGAAAAGAATCAACCAATTATTAGGAGAGAAGAGATAAAAGCAAAATTAGCGTATTATATACTAATTTCCTAAATAAAAGCAAACATTCCATAGAAGAAATAGAATGAAAATCTCTCCCCTCTGGAACTGAAGAGCCAGTGTTCACTAAAGTTTAGTTCGATCGATGCCATATTCTGAGCATTTTGTGATTTTGATTTTGTGATAACTTCTTTGCCTTAAAATTACATAAGAATATGCCTTTGTAAACCAAATCTTCCATTCTGATAGCAATATGGCATTTCTGGAATATACATCTAAGTATATCTCTGTGCTTAAAACCCTCCAATGCCTTTCCTCCTACCAGTTACTACAAGTCCTTTCCTAACTCAAGCCTTAGCCTTCACCTCTCATATTCCTCCACCTACATCCTGCTTTTCCAAAATCAGCCATCTCACCTTTCTAAGGACGGTGCTCGTTTTTGGTTCAACAAAATGGAAACCCTTATAGCTTTCTCCCAAATAAACCATGCTTTCCCATGCTTCTGAATCTTTGCTTAGGCTCTTTTCCTTGCCTAGAATATAACTGCAAATTTTCCCCCCTAGTAAACTCTGTTTGTCCTTTAAAACTTTCTTATGTCTGCATGTCTGCGTTTTATGAAGCCTTCTCTGAGGCCATAGAGTCACTCATTTCTACTTGCACCCCTGGAATTGCATTTAAAAGTTTTTCTTTTGCATTCATCATAACACATTTAAATGTTTGCTGATTTCCCTCTGTCTCTACCCTGGCTGGAGCACCTTGAGAATAGAAGACATAACATTCATTTCTATTTCTATTATCTCTCACAACATTGTTATATACTAGCTGATCAATAAATACTAATTAATTAAAATAAGTTTAATTAGACCATTTCGTAAGTTGTTGCTTGTGGCAACGGAAATGTTTTATAAGCATCTACATTTACCATTTACCTCTCAAGAAGAGCTAGTTTGAGAGTCTCCTGATCTACGCTAATCTATGATTTTATGTTAGACTCATAGAAAAAAAACATCAGTACTTTTAGGCCAGAAGTGTACCTTAGAGAATGTGATCTCAGTGTAACTAACTTATTTTTCAAGATTACAACCTTGAAATATGCTGTAGACAGCTACCTCTCGTTTATTATATCTTCATCTGGAACCACTTTTATCCACAACAACATTTATCAACATTTATCTAACTTCCTTTCACAACTCCAAGGCAGGAGACTATGTATCTTTGTTTCCCAGTGAAGTAGTTACGAAGTGACTACTTACGGTTCCAAATGGTGGAGTACTCAATCCTGCAAAGAAAATCTGTTGCCTCAAAAGATACATATTAATTTTCTATTCATAAAAAAGTGAGATTGATACCTGAATTGTCTAGATTTTTACTATTTCCAGTGGAAAGAGAAATTAAGAAATATAAAAAGCAGTAATAGTACAATAAGAGTCAGTCCTAGTGCCCTTTGTGTATTGACTTATTTCAGTACATCACATTTTCATTATCTTACAGACTTAACATATTGGTCCACTGGTCCACGTTTATGTATCTTGACTCTTGATAAATGAACCCATACTTGTTGCCTGACAATATTTCAACCATTTCTTATTCTTAAAGTAATTCATCTGCTACTGGGAAGTGGCTTTATGTTCATCATATCATACCAGCAAAATAACATGATTAAATTAGAATGTGTATTTCTAGGCCAGACGGTTTCTCTAGTTATTGTAGTGATTTGTCTGGGGCTGGGAGGGTGGGGGCAGGTAGAGATAAGTTTAAAGGAAGAACTCCTTAATGCCCCATATTTTAAAAGTTTGGCAAAAAATCTTAATATTCTTAAATTACAGACTAATTTTAACACAAATAGTAAAGTTAGTTTAGAATACAAGTAACATATAAAAAATCTAAAGCTGGATGATAATTTCAACCAGAGGAGTTACCAGAGGAGTTAGGTCTAGAAAAAAACCTTAAGAGGAAATGTATTCTACATTGGTTTAGTTTGGAAACTATGAAATTGGCAGCAATTATGACTTCAACCTACTTTTAATTGACTGGAAGACACATATGTTATAATTAAGGAACAGCAAACATCTGCACATCTTTTTACCCTTAAAAGTAGTCACCTTCATTTTTGGAATTGAAAGCAATGTTTTGTGATTCGTGGATGTGTGGCTGGAAATGAAAACAGAAGACTGTGTTGTTAGAGTCAGTTTCACTGATCAACATAATAGCACTAAACAGCATCTGGAATCTGTGATTTTGTTTCCTTCTTTGTGTTAATATCATGATTTCTAAAATCTGCATTTGCCTCTGTAGTTCTTATCACCCACCACCCAATTTCAAAAGGAATCTCTGCAAATTCTGTGTTCCTCACCTTGTATTCTAAACCCAGATGCTAGACTAATTTTATAATCCCATTGCCAACAATATTACCGCCTAAAACTGGACAGTGACTATGATTTTATACACACATGTATTTGTAGGTAGGATTAAAAAGGGAGACTAGCAACATAGAGATGTTTTTTATCTGGACAATACAATCGTAAAAGATTGGCATTATGAAATCCAGCTTTGTTACCAGCCCTTAAGTCAGTATTAAAAAAATGTGCAGGTCTTCCCACATACCCAACATAATTCTCCAGAAACATTTCTGCACATACATAGATGTCACTCTGGTAGGGGTATATGCTGTCCATTAGTGATTAAAGCCTGTAAATGATGTTTGGTGGAAACTAATTAGGTAACTGATGATTACCCAGGGGCAGGGGATGGGACAAAAAAATTGCTACAAATGTGTTACCAAGTTCAGGACCCTTGAAAAGGATAGATTTGTTAACAATACTGCCTAGAGCTTTTTGCCACAATTATTTGTAGCCAAGCTTTCCAAGCATAGTTAAATGGCCCACTGTTGGCACCTTAAACCAGTGTTGCATTTTTTCAGCAGCCAAATGTGTTGGGTCTATACACAGATGCTGGCAGTAACCAGAGGCATTGGAAACAGTGAATACATAATATCCTTCCTGATACAACCTCAAAAGATTGACAAATATAGCTGTAATTTTCACTTTGAAAATTAAGTCATTCTTTAATAACTTAAGTTAAAATTCCATTGCTAAGGATGTCAGTGCTAATAGAATACTTTGTAAAATCAAAAATAACAAATGATCATGCATAAAACTGAATGAAATGATTTTATCCATACAGTGATTTTCCAGGTTTATACCATTTTATTGTGTTTTACCTTCAAAGTGATTGGCAACATGAAGAAGTAAAAAATATTACTGCAGTAAAGTTAATGTAGATTTAAAATGGGGCAATGTTGTGTTTGTCATACTGTGCTGATACTTTTTTCAATTTTATAAATGTCTTTTCTTTTGATTTTGATTGTTATGACCCAACACACCAAATCTGGTACATATTTCTCTTAAAATACAAATCATGCTTCCAGGAAAATTTGTAAAAGTTCAAAAAGTTCAATCAAAATTTGAAAAGATTAAGAAAGCCATAGTTAAGTAAAATGAGTTTAATATCCATATCCTATTACAAGGCATTTATGTGAAAAAAAATTAAGATTTCTAAATGAATTGAAAAGTTCAAACTTTCTTATGGTTTGATTTTCTTTCTTCTAAGATGAGCCTCCTTTTTCCAGCTTAATGTGTACTTAATATTGCAAAGCAATCATTTATGTAATAGAAATGTATTTCTTTCCTTACCTATTTAGCTCATATTTATTCATTCCCTTCTATATGCCTCCACTGAATTGTTTTTAAGAAATCCAGTATAGAGTGGGTATCTGATTTTGTGTCTCTAGTTGGCATAAATTCCATTGAGAAAAATGTTCGTTTCTTACACCACAAGATTCTGGTTAAGTGGCCCATTAAGGAGCCCCACCTCTCCCGTTACAGAGGTGAGCACGTGATCCAGGCCAACAACAAAACAAAATGATTTCATTCCTCTAGCTAACTGGTGTTCTTTTTAGGGTTTGATATAGGTGCTGAGACAGAGAGAGATGTTCTCTTTCTCTCTTTTTCTAGGAATGTAAGCTTCATAGATGTAAATTCGAAGGTGCTGATAGCTGAGAGAGGCTGGCTGGCCATGAAGTCTATGCAGAGGTAAGCTTACACAAGCTGTCTACTTCTGAATGGTCAGAAGAATCATAGAATTAGTCAAATCTGAACATGATCTTGAGCAATAAATAGGATACCAGTAGTTGTAGATGAGTAAGAATGATATTTCAGGCCTGAGGGCTCCACAGACACATGTGGAGAAGTAATTAAGTTCCTTCCTTCCTTTTTTCCTCCTTTCCTCCCTCCCTTCCTTCCTTCCTTCCTTCCTTCCTTCCTTCCTTCCTTCCTTCCTTCCTTCCTTCTTCCTCCCTTCCAGCTTTCCTGTCTTCCTGCCTTCCTTCTTTCCTTCTCTCTCTTTTTCTTGCTTCCCTTTCTCCACCCCTCCATTAGTGCCCCCTCCACCTTTTCTTCCCAAATGCAATATCTTTATGGTCCTTTGGTAGAAGTAAAAATGATTTATACAAATCAACTTTTTTCCTGTTCCACTTACAATTCAGATAATAGAGCAATTCTAGAAATAGAAATATATATGTTTTTAAAAGAATACATTTTGTGGAAAGTGGTTTTAAATCCTTGAGGTATGTAAAGAGACCATGATTTAGAAATTAACGTATTTAGAACAGGATAATTTAGATAAGAAGCAGAAGATAAATGAGTTGCTTTTTACATGAAATGTGTAGATTTTGAAATTCTATAATACAGTTAATGAATGTTAAGTTTTTCTGACTCTCCCTATGCCACATGATATGCATCTTGAAAATAATGGTTTCAGAAACTTAAAGACTGTTGCTGAGGATTTTTAATGACTTAAATAATTAACAGATGAAACTTGTGAAAAAAAATCAAATAGAAAGACATTTTTGAATCTCAAAAGTGGGTAACTTGCTGAAAAAAGGAGAGACGGATAATATATAAATAAATTTTAAAATCACCACACACACATACACACACACACACAGTGGAAATGTTTCTACATTTCACGTTAATGTGATAAAATTTAAAAATCAATTAAATTTAACAATTCTGAGACATTAAATTAACCCTTCCTTTAAAGATTTTACTTATTTATTTGAGATAGAGAGAGAGACTGCACAGAGGGAGAGGAAGAAGCAGACTTTTCCTGAGCAGAGAGCCTAACATAGGGCTTGATACTAGGACCCTGAGATCATGACCGGGGCTGAAGGCAGACACTTAATGGACTGAGCCACCCAGGAGTCCCTTAAATTAATTCTTTAAAACAAGATTTCTCCAAAATAGTGAAATCTTCTTTTTTATATTGCCAACTATGAAATTGCTTGCATTTTATAGTTAGAAAATACTACTGACAGATCATCAAGAATGTTGATTTCATAACTCTTTATGATAAAATGGAGAATAGAATTTAGATATTCAAAGTTATTTCTATTTAATATGCTTAGTTTATTGTTTCCCCAATTTGACATTGGGTTATGGCCAAACATAATTTTTTTCCTACTATAACCTGTACTCTTAAAATATGCATTTCATAATTTCGCCTCTATTAAAATTGAAAAAAATTTCCACATAAATTTCTATAAATACTTGTTAGCTAAATTAAGCGAGGACAGTAAAGTGAAAACTTTGCAATTATGCATTTCATTTAATGTGGAATTTACACAATATTATTTTAACAGATATTTGCTTCACACTGTTTAGGCATACAGTAAAGCAATTTTTGTCAGGTTTGAACTGAGGTGTTTTTATAAAAATTTAAGATAAAAATGATGTTTGACTATAGTAAAAACAGGCATTATTCCATTATTTAATGCAGTGCCCATAAACATACATATAGGTAATACCCAAATCATAAACATACTTTTTCCAAAACTTTCCTTATGAGAAGATGTTTTCCAAAAAGGAAAACAGTGGTGACTTTTCTAAATAACTCCACAGATGTTTATTTCATCCACAAATCAGATGTCCTGGAACACACATACACTATATTAATTTCCATGTGTAAGACTACTCAGAGAACATAAGATTAAAAAATGAAAATTTAAGAACAAGGCAATTGAACAAGATGTAATAGGAATTACTAATGAGAAAGAAATGGAAAGGAACATTTTATTTGGATTATTTTTTCAAGCATGTCTCCGGATAAATACATACTATTAAAGCAAGGAATTTTTTTAAAAAGATTTATTTGTTTATTTATTTAGAAAGAGTGTGCCCCTGTGAGAGCAGGGCTTAGGGGAGGAGGGAGAGAGAGAATCCTCCAGCAGATCCCCGCTGAGCACAGAGCCCCTGGTGGAGCTCCAGACCAGGACCCTTAGATCCTGACCTAGAGTCTGCCACTTAACTGACTGAGCTACCCAAGTGCCACTAAAGCAAGGATTTTTTTTTCCAGCAATATTACTATATTTGATATTGTGGTTACCTTCAATTATCCGTAACTTTCTTTCCAAAATGTTAGCCTCGCGGTTTGTAAGATTAATCTCAGTTCCAGTTCCGTGCTCTGATTAGTCTGAGCTACTCCTCAATGTTGCCAGCACATTAGAAAAAGCTGGAAGGTTTCTTAAAACTACTGATGCTGAAGGTTCTCTTCTATGGCTGGTCATTCTACTGTGTAGCCATAACTGAGAATCCCCAGTCTGAGTTAATCACAGTACTACATAAATCTAACCAGTGAGTGTTTTGGGAATCAGGATTGGTTCAGATCTGGATGTGATTTTTAGGTTCTTGTCAGACGGTGGCCTGTACTCTCCCTGGGCAAGTCAGAGACTACATGCCCGCAGACAGAGGAAAGCCATAATGCACGGCCTGTGGGTGATGCTTAATGACTACAATAACCTGCATAAGACACAGCAAGATGGCCACATGGGTACATTTTTAGAAAATGCATCTGAAATTCACATTTTAGATCCGAATGACATGGTTTATTAGAGCCAATTTTGTCAACTCTGTAAGTTAAGTACTTGAGAACATCAGGGTGAATTGGTTAAGGATAACTGGGTAGGCCCGCCCTCAGGACTTCCCACAATCTGGAAGAATAGTGTTATTGCTAACAACATGACCGGGCATGACCAGGAAAACGAGAAGACAAGACTAATTACCATCGCAGCTGATATCTCTCCTCAGTACAGGCATTCTTCCTCCCTGAACTGATGCACCTGACAGGTGATGCAGTAGGAATGCTTACACAGGACATGACCTTTTCCATCCTAGGGAGAGTTAGAGGAATAAGATTTTAAGATATCATCTTACTTAGATGGAAGGCCAACTAAAGCAGCCCTCATTTGTGATGGGACAATATAAATTTGAAGATTTCTTCCCCATGTCTTATTAATAGGGTTGTTTTGTTTGTATGTTTATTTCAGACCTGTTTCCAACAGGTCGATTTGCAACTGTTCTCAGGGGATGAGGAGCTTTGAGGTGCCCCAAGGCTGGTCTGTCAACTTCCAGTTTGCCAAGCCATTGGTTTTAACAGCTATCATAGTTGGGAAACTGCTGGTTTTCAAGGCTACCATGGAATTGGGAAAGGGCAAGTTAAAATGCTTTAAAGCTCACTGTTTTTAATCAGGATTCTGTCGTTTCTCCTCTGATTACTGCAAGCCTTTGGTTAATTTCCAAAATTTTGAAAAAGTGATTTTTAACAATTATCAATAGTTTTCTCGTAGGTCTTATGGAGAAATGGATTTTTATTGTCTTTATTGCACCATCACAGAAATACTATATTCCACCCATTTTGAAGGACTGGTTTCTATTCCTTTTATCTACTTTATCTCCAACAGAAATTGGATGTAAACATAGATGCTATATCCTTACTCTAGATAGTCTGAGCCTTTCCTGTGGTCATAATTAGGTCAAGATGGAAAGTCTTGGCGCAGCTTCTGGGGCCAATTATAAAGAAAATTCCAGGGGCGCCTGGGTGGCACAGCGGTTAAGCGTCTGCCTTCCGCTCAGGGCGTGATCCCGGCGTTATGGGATCGAGCCCCACATCAGGCTCCTCCACTATGAGCCTGCTTCTTCCTCTCCCACTCCCACTGCTTGTGTTCCCTCTCTCGCTGGCTGTCTCTATCTCTGTCAAATAAATAAATAAAATCTTAAAAAAAAAAAAAAAAAGAAAATTCCAGTGATCATGGCATTAAATGTGCTGGACTAGATATAATTTTAGATTGCATTTACACTTGATTAATTTCTTGGGTTTTTTTTTTTTTTTTTTTTTTTTGATGTTTAGGGGGAAGAAGGAACTGAGATAAGTGAGGAATACTACCTGTCAGAGCACCTATACAAATCAAGAATTCTAACTAAGAGGGTGCTGAACTCTAGAGATAATGCATAAAGTAAAACCCCATATGATGCCATCAGCGTTCCATTGCTTCCTGGAGCTTATTCGGAAGAGAAAGGAATTTTGTGGGGGGAGGAAGCCACTCTGCACAAATGGTCAGAGTATACCTACTGATGAACAAAATTGATATAAAGAAATCATACAGCAGTAGTAACATAAAGGCAAGGAAGGAAGTTATAATCAGAAAGAAATAAAAGCTTTCCCCGGGGGAATCCAGAGATTTGGACTAAAATAAATGATAATAATCCTATGCATTAATCAAAGTAATTAATGCCAGTTTCTGCAGCAGACCACCCCCAAATTTTAGAAGCTTACCACGAAAGGTTTATTTCTCATTCACGTCTCATTCAGTGTGGCTCAGGTGGCTCTTCTACAAGAACTTTGTTCTAATGACTGAACAATCCAGATTGTTGCCATCCTGCAACTCCACCTTCCTCAAACTGTTTCCAGCTACAGCGAGGAGAAAAAAAAGAATGAAGCGAAGAGACCTACATACTCTTGGCTGCCTGAAAGCCTAGTGACCCATATCTTCACCTCCCCTTGCGATAAATTGGTGGTAATTCGCCACCTTTACCCAGTTAGACGTGTGAGGTCTCTGAAATAGAGGGGGACACCTGGATATTTGATAAACACTGACAATCTCTAACAGATTCTTACAGTCTAAAAACCAAACAGCCAACAATGAAACTAATTCTTTTATTGTCTCTCTAGTCTAATCTGATGGTTCCAACTTTCACCTTGCTGTTTCTATCACTTACGGTCAGTTTCTGCGGACTTTCTCTTCTTTGTTGCTAATTGCTGAAACTTAAAAAAAATCTACTAAATGCAATTTGATTTTTTTATATAAATAATGGAAATGATTGTGATTATATATCCAATTTTACTCTATAAGAAAAGTTATAGGAAATTAGGTATCATTTTAAAGTAAGGAGGGAGAAAAAGAAAACATGTTAGATATTTAATCATGTCCCTTATAATATTTTTATCTTACTGTCAGTTGCTACTTGCCTAAACCTACACCTTGCACGTAAGTTTATTCTTCTTTACCCTTCTAAATCTAACGAGGGATTTATATTCACATAAATTTGTGCTGCAATCACTGAGATTCAGGCTTATTCAGAGGATTTTTTTCTGTACATAATACTGCAGTAACAAGTTATTTCTAGACATTA
The DNA here is from genome assembly GCF_002007445.2 of Ailuropoda melanoleuca. NCBI lineage: Eukaryota > Metazoa > Chordata > Mammalia > Carnivora > Ursidae > Ailuropoda > Ailuropoda melanoleuca. The sequence goes on from NC_048232.1 coordinate 57,043,185, forward strand.
ACTCTTTGCTGGACAGATTCTGGGGACTCCAATGAATCTCAGTATCATAGCTGCACTAAGAAAGGTTATTGATTTGAGCTTAATTTGTTATCGATACAAATCTGGATTGTAAGACTTAAAAGGGCAGGGATAGTGCCTCTTTTTACATTTAAAAAATCTTTTTAGATTGCAGGAAAAACACTTCATGTGATATCTACCCTCTTAGAAAATTTAAGTACACAACACTGTAACTATGAACAACAATGTTGTACAGCATATCTCTAGAACTTACTCAGCTTACGTAAATTTAACACTTTGAACAACTCCCTGCTTTGCCCTTCTCCTAGCTCCTAGCAACCATTATATTATTTTTTTTAAAAACAAGTTTGTCTATTCTAGACACCTCACACAAATGGAATCACACAGGAGGTGTCCTTCTGCGACTGGCTTATTTCACATAGCATAATGTTCTCCGGGTTCATTCATGTTGTCGCATATGTCAAGATTTTCTTCTTTTTCTGGAATAGTGTGTCTTTCCCTTACTCTAAAGTTTCTTATGCCTGGCATGCAAAATTCATTCTGTAAATACTTGTTGAATAAATTAATCTATTCTAGGTTAAATATGAATGCCGTAATCAGCCCTACTATTTTTGTGAGTCACTGTTCACTTTTTATCTCATTAATTAGCTAAAGGTACATATATTCCTTTTTCTAATTCCAGATTTCCTTTGTCTCTTCTCTGAATCTGACTGACACTTGCTATCTGTCTCTATAATGTCTTGATCATGAACCACAAATATTCCATGTGATAGAAGAGTACTTCACATGCATACCCCATTTACTATCCGTAGGCATTGAACTTGATATACATGACCTCAATTCTCCATACGAAGATTGGTATTCTTTACATGTCCATTTCACAGATATTATAACTAAGGTATGGAGATACTGGTAATGTGCTCAAGGTCACATAGCTCGCAAACAACAAGGCTGGGATTTTAATCTAGCCTATCATACTCTAAAATGTATATTCTAACACAGAGGTCTAGCCATTGTGATATTATGCTGCCTCACTCCTGTGCTGTGACTTATACTATGATTTACTTTCGGTCAACATAATTCTCAGGGGGTGTAATAATAAGGGCCTTTTCTTGGAGAGATACCTATATAGAACAGATATTTACATTCAAAGTGACTTCCTTAAAAGTTTATGCCTCTATTTTAAAGTTGTATCTTCCTTCAATGAAATTTGGAATCAGGCTCAGATTTAAAGCTTTAGATTTGCCTCATGCTCTTTTCACTAGTTAGTTATTTTTACTCTTTTAGCACAATTTTTTTTTCATCTGTGACATAGCTAACTTGCAGAGCTCCTGAGAGGTTAAATAAGACAAACAAACACACACAAATATTTTAAGCATTAGCACAATGTGTGAAATGTAGCAGCCTTTCAATAAATACGAGTAGTATAAACACTTTTTTAGGACTTCATCAACAAGTTTGGTTTTACAATACTAGGTAGGAAAGTGGTTTCCAGCATAACATAATATCCATTCCCATAAGGATTATAACATAATTATTATTTTTGCAATGTTTGTGCCAAATATTCTCCCATATTTAGTTAAGTTTTATGGTTCAATATCCTGAATAGCCTTCTGTGAAATCTCATGGTTAAATAAATGGGTAGCATAAAAAGCTTACCTACTGCCTTATTATTAAGTTGCAGTGACATACTTTTATTTCAAGGCAGAGGAATAAAAGACCTCTAAGTTAAGTTTGTCTTTAAATATAAGATATTTACATGAACACATAGTATCGACTATACTAGATCATTACATTGGTTCTTTAAAAGTACACATGCATCAGCAGTGCACTTGTAGTTTATGTCCATTGATAATCTTGTTTAATGTCAGATTTCTTCACATCTTTAAGAAAAAGAACATAAAAAGCCCTTAATTCCATTTTACACTAAAAAAAATATCAACAAAAAAGCTGTGTTCTACAGGAAATAATACATGTTTAACTTGTAAATGCCACAGGATTTATTTTAAAATTGTAGACTAATGTTCAGTTATGAATGTACACTTTGAGGATTAGCCTGTGGGTACAGGAAACAACATGTTCAAGAGATCTCCTTTTCAGAACAGTAAAATACCTAGAGCATTATGAGGCTTAATTGAATAAAATTTCACCATATACACACATTTATAAGCTTACAACTCTTGACAAGTTAAAACTTCATCAAGAATTCAATATCAAATAAAAATTAATTTCTACCAGCAATGTTGCATGAAACCTTAATCCAGACGGGACCATCTGACTAACATCAATGTTCTTTGTCCAAGTCACAAATGCCCCAAAGCTAATTTAAAAATGAGTCTCTGTTTTCTTCATTCTTAAAGAAAGTGTCATAAATATCTGGCACCACATTCTCTGGAGATTGTTTTCCAAAGGACGAGACTTTTACAATTCTATTTTCCACAAGGGAATAGGTTTGAGATAATAAACCGTATGCATAGGTAGCTACAAAATATCCTTAGTTCTTCACAAAGTAATAGTAGGGAATATAAGAATAAATATATTAGCTCTATTAAAAATATATTTTATTTATACACATTTCTTACCTATTCAAAACCTCCTTGAACAAAGCAGGGCTTGGGGTTTAAACAATCAGTAAACACCAGACATGCGAAGTGCATAGTTCTTTCTTATTAATTAAGCATAAGGATAATACAGGCTAGGGCAGAACCTAGTGAGTTTATTTGTTGTAGACGGTGATTTCATAGTTTAAGTTTTAAAGACCAATGTATTTTACTCAATTATATAATTGTTTCTAAACAATAAAATACCAATCTTAAGATGGATAACTATGAACTAAAACTACTCATGTCAGTATACTTTTAATAAGTGCATTCTGTGTCACCCAGACTATCTATGAGACACAGGTGATGTTAAATACATTCAGTTGTTTGTGTGGGAGAGTTTTTCTTCCCTCTACTCTGTTTTGAATGTGTATTCAGCTTGACATGATTCTGAGAGAATAGAGTTATTGTGACTTTCCTTGCCTTACTTGTCAAAAGATTTGAAGCAGACTTTAGGTCAACAGCATTTAAAATTCCAGTCGAATAGTGAACAACTGAAGGAATTTTCTGAGTAGGATGGAAAGGAATGAATATACTCATCATAGATCCAAACATGGAAAAAGCAGACTGTGAAAAATGTTTCTCCATCTTCCTCACAGCTTTTTCTTTTTCTTCTTTTCCACTCTAGAAGCTATTCAAAAACACCACTCTTGCTCTGTCTCTTTGGTTTTTAGGAAGAACTTTATTAGACTACTTAATAATAATAAGCCACTTAATCTCTCAGTGCCTCAGTTTTCTTATCTGTAAAATAAGGTGACAGGATTAGAAGATGTGACCCACAAACTGGGGTGTGTATGAACCAAATGGGGAGCTCGTTAAAATGAAGACTCCCAATATCTGCCTTAAAAATTCTCTTTCACTAGGACTGAGCAAGTATCTGAATTTGCTTTTATTAATAAATCCCTAGAGACTTTGGAGTCAGGTAATCTGAAGATCCCACTGTGAAATCCTGAAAATATGACAAATTCTCTCCAAGGCTCCTCCCACTTCTCATAAATCCCCAAGACATTGTTTCATGTAGATTCCATAAAAAAGAATGAGAACTGATTTTCTGGCTTGCAAAGGTAAAGTACGAGGAATTTGGATGTTATTAAAGTGTTTCAACTTATCCATTCAGTTTTTTAACACTTAAATGAAGGACTTTCTGCAAGTCGACAGAGTATTGCAAAATAAATATATCTTTGTACAGTGGTTATATTGTAGTTTATGGAACATTTCATTGAATATTACAAAACTATACAGAGGTGCTATTATGCTATCAAAGCAAGCAGTCTTTTTCGAAAGTGTGTTACTCTCTTAATAGCTTAAGGGTTATAACAGAAATAAAATTAGTATGTAGCTTGTCTTTTTCATTTTGAATTTCAGGTTGTGTTGGAACATCAAGGGGAATCCAAATAACAAAGTTTTAGAGCTAAAGTATACTCTGGAGATTATTACACACATGTCAGTTCCCTATAAAGTGTTATCAGGCCTATTATATCAACAATCACAATGTGTTCATGTTTGTGTTCTCATTGTACAGTGCCTGGCTCATTGTAGACACTCAAAAAAGTTCGCTAGTGAATAAATAAATGGAAGAGACTGACTGAATACCATCATTGAACTACTTAAGGAGAAGCTCAGTAAAGTATCTGACATCACTCATTCGGTAAGTGGCAGAATTAGGTTACAGTCCATTCCGATCTCCTGCATCCTAAGAGAGTCCTTTAAGTGTTGGTACTTTGCTTACACAGACAGAGAGTTCTTAAGTCTTCAAAAATGTGTTGAAAGCTTCTTCTCCTCTTCACTCATCTCCACTCCCACCTTAGGTAGAATACACTGAAATACCTGGGGCAGTGACATTTTATATAAAGCATCTTACTCCTCACAGTCTGCTTAATTGAAAACCCAGATAATGCCAGATTATAGTGGGTCTTTCTGTTTACCAGCTAATGCAACTCTTTCATACGACCATAATGCAAACTCAGTTTGTTGGCGCACATGGGTGGCTCAGTGAGTTAAGCGTCTGACTGGTGATTTTGGCTCAGGTCATGGTCTCAAGGGTCCCTGGCTCAAGCCCCACTCAGTGGAGAGTCTGCTTGGGATTCTCTCGCTGCCTCTCCTTCTACCCCTTGCCCTATATGTTGCTAGCACGTGGACATGCACACGCTCTCTCTCCCTCTCTTTGTCTCTCTAAAATAAATAAATCTTTAAGAAAATGTAAACTCAGTTTATAAAGAATAGCTAGTAACCTCTAAAATCATGTGATCCTTAAGATTCCTTGTTTATTTCTGGGATTTGTATTATACAGCAAGACTTAGCATTTTACCTTACACTAGCTCACACTCGTGAGATTCCAATCTGCACAAAATTAACCACACAATATCATCATTTTAATTCTGGCACAGAGTCACAAAACAAATGGGCTAAGTCTCTTTTGGCTATCTCTTGTCACTGTCCCAGCTTTTTACAAGGCCTTGCTTTGACAGCAACATTTATAACTGGAGTGGGTATTTAATTAAATTAGTTATTTGCCTCTCAGGAAAAGGGAATATTGTAGTCCGTTTTGTCCTGGTGTATCAGGGAGGGGATTTTTCATGGGATATGCTTTCCAGGTAGATGACGTGTCATGTGGGAGGTAAAAAGTCAAGAATCAATTTAAAAAGTAATTTCAAAGCCTTAGCAGTAGATTTGTTTATTTGTTTGCTTGAAAAAAGAAACTGAAATTCAGTTACCTATTGCTGTGTAACAAGCCAGCCCAAAATATAGTGGCTTAATGTAGCAATCATTTTGTTATAGCTCAGATTCTGTGGGTTGATTGGGGCCCAGATGTAAACCTTCCCTACAGATCTTGCTTAGACTCTTCGTATATTTACAGTGAAATGGTGGCTGTTCTTGGATGTCTGGCTCTTCATTGCTTCTCCATGTGGCCTCTCTCATTCAGCAGATCTGCCTAAACTTCTTTGGTGTGGGGATCAACACTCTAAGAAAAGGAAGTGGAAGTTGTAAGGCAAGCTTTCTAAATTATAGGGTTCACAAGTCCTAGACCATCACTTCCTTCATATATTGGCTACTTTGGAGTTGTTTCATGCTCTTTGGAAACTAGCCGCCTCACTCTGTGTTCTTCCAGACAAATATCAGTACACCCAAATTATTTATGATTTGGGGATGGTTTCACTTATGTGTTGAAACTACACTATCCAATATTAACCTGTGTCTTTTCACAACAAAAATTGGAGAATAGCATTTACTGGTTGTGTGGAGAAGGCAGAGAAGAAAAGCTGGGAATCCCATTACCACATACATAAAAAAAACCCAGCCCTTGCTAATTTTGCTTGATCTCACAATGGAAGATTCTTGTGGGTACAGGCATTCTTCCTCTTTGAACTGATATACTTTACAGAGATGTGATGTGGGGGAAAAAAAAATGCTTACCCAAATCATCATCTTCTCCATTATAGAAAGAGAGGAATAAAATAGAGATTAAGACATCATCCATTCTGGATGGATGGAAGGATTAGAGCAGCCCTAATTTGTGATGGGAGGCTATACATTTTAAGGTTTCTCTCCCATCTCCTAGCAGTTCTTATTTATTAGATCAAATCTACTCAAAAAGGTCCTCCTTCATCAAGGCTGTGCCATCAGAAACTGAATATTTCTATCCCTGTCTCTCCATCCATCCATTCATCCATCCATCCAACCATCCATCCATTTATCTACCTATTTCATAGGTCTATTTCTGTCTGAGACCAATTTGAAGATATTGGATGTATTCTGTATTTTTTCAACTCTTACTTCTTACATAGGGAGATAAATTTAATAAATCAGAACAATCATTTGGTAAGGTTTAGTTGACAAAATTGTCTGATTTAAAACACATTTTGGAGGAAGTCATGTTCATTATCTAATGCCTACTCTTTAGAATTAAATTTTATCTCTATTTTCCAAAGATAACAAATATCGGTAGTGGGAAAAAAAACTCCTTTTTCTAAAAAATGAATGTATGTTCTCTCTCTCTCTCTCTTTTTAAGATTTTATTTATTTATTTGTCAGAGAGAGAGAAAGCACATGCACAAGCAGGCAGAGGGGCAGAGGGAAAGGGAGAGGCAGGCTCCCTGCCGAACACGGAACCCAGTGCGGACTCGATTCCAGGACCCTGGGATCATGATCCAAGCCGAAGGCAGACGCTTAACCGACTGAGCCACCCAGGCATCCTGAGGAGAAAAATTCTAAAAGCATAGCCGAACAAATGCTTTAATTTAAAAAAAAAAAAAAGAAAATCCTAACCACCAAGAATACATAATCCAAAAGTTACTTTAAAAATATGGTATCTGTCCGCATATGTCTGAGTGCAATCCTCTCCTCAAATCATAGAAGAGAAGAAAATACAAGCTTGTATTTCTATAGTAGAAAGGGAAAAACTACTGATCTGCCCTGAAATCTTGGTGCTTTGATAGAACTCCACCACATGAGCAGGATGAAGGACTGCCTCCTGCCCTCAGGAATCTCTGGATTTTTGAGGTCCTTCCTTATCACTGGTACATTGAACAAATGGGTGTCATGAAGTGTAATCAAAAAGCAGATTTGTTTTCTTCTTCTGTGGGGAGTTCTTTCTTGCATCTAGGTGAAAAGTGTGGGCAGTCTCATGATTTTACACCTTATTCTTAGGTAATTAAAATTTCCTTGGCTTCTTTAAACCACAAAAGAGCATCAATTCAGTATTTAGAACATCTGGACCTCTGTACAAGTCAAAGCTGTTGATTTCATTCAAGGATATTGCCAATCTCCTTTTGCCTTAGGCTTCTAAGTCTCCTTTTATTACAGCTGTGATTCCCCAGAGTTGAAATAGGGGGAGGCAGGGAAGTGAGGGGAGAAAGCCAGGTCTTGTATCCTGGCTTCATTCTTTATGTGCGTACCAGGTATTTAAAGCTGACAATGTCTCTTTTAGCCATGTTTGGGCATTCTTCAGAGGCTCTCTCGTTCATAGGCAGCTCCCTCATTCCGCTTAATGCTTCTGTCTGCTCTCGTGACTTCTTGCTTACTCCGCAGCCCCTAAGAATATAGTGACATTTGCTACCCAATACTAAGGTTCTTTCGCTCCTCTAAAACTATCTTACTGGCCAAAGCCTAAGATTATCTCCAGGGTAGCTCTCTTTTACATGTGGCCCATGTGGCCCTCAAGAAACACTACGTTTTTGCTCCTATAAGTAGCGTGAGGGAAAGTTGATGCTAACTAGGTGGCAAAATTCTCTTTTTCTTGCCTTTGGAACAGCTGCCTGGCCCATCTCTGCCATTTAGATTCACACCTGAGAGCCTGGAACAAATCCACTATACTTTCCTAGCTTTAGGGGACAAGCAAGTTTTCTGAGAATTCCATTGAAGCCTCTCTGTTTTGACTTGAGAGAAAGAAGGAGCACCCCACCCACCTCCCCTGGGGAAGATTCTAGTCAAGATCTAGTTCCTCAGTCCTTTTGTGTCATTTACACAAGTGAATTAAGGGGTTTAAGATTCATATAACTGGTTTTTGGTAATAACCCCTTTGAAATTCTTCAGCACATCTGTCTTACTTGGGTGTCTGACAAGCAGAATAGTGTCATAGTTAGACTCTGGAACTAGATTCCTCAGCTTCAAATTCCAACTTACTTGACCTAGCTAGCTTCTATTTCGTCTTCTATGAAATGTTCTTACTTGACTAATAATAATGCCTGCTTGTTAAGTTCATTGTGATGATTAAGTAAGTTAATAGTATAGGACTCTGAAAAGAAGGGCCCAGAAGTCAAGACAAGAAGAATATTATTTTAACAACCTGTTAACTGTCTCTTTATCCCTGGAAATGTGAATCAAAAGCTGGCATATGAAATACATTAGAGAATTTACCTCTACATGAAATGGGAAAGTAGATGTCTAAGAATATTCCAACTTTGAACTAAGATTCAATTAGTCAGGAGGTTGGCCAGAAGTTCAATACTGCTGGTGAGTAACTTGTGTGAACTACCGTAGGTCCTTTAATAACTTGTAAGTTTGCTTCTCTCATTTATATGTAGGATTCAGTTTTTCCTATTTCAAGACATGAAACTTCCTCATCAAAGGAAATTTATTCCTTCAACAAATAATTATTAATCATATACTATGTGCCAGGTATTCTAAGTACTGTGGATATGGTAGCGAATGACAACTGAAAAAAAAATCCCCACCATCATGGAGCTTATAGTCTAGCGGTAGGAACCAAACAAATAAAATATGTATATCTTATAGTTGCCCCATGGCCAATAGAACCACAAAGAGACTTGAACTCAGAAGTAGAGGGATGGTCCGGCTGTCCTCTATTCCTTTGACAGAAGTAATCCCATGTTTGGGGCATAATAAAATGACTTCTGGTCATCTCCATGCAGATAGTGATGGCAAGGTTGTGAACAGAATTCAGCAAAAGAAAGAAGAAGGAGGTTTTTACCAGGAGCATGCAGAATTCTGGGCTCCCACTCTTTTGCTGGACAGTGATGATATTGAGGCCAGTAAGGGGGAGGTCTTAAGTGGGGCACACAAATCTTCTGGGCTCCCTTTTGGACTCCCAATGGAGTCTAGAGACTGAGAAAGGGGCAGCCTAACCTCGAACTCCTTATCTTATGGTCCTGTGTGATTCTTAGAGCAAGAAATCTTGAAGACTTGCTGTGGTATCGCAGATGAGGGCATAAGGAAAAGGAAAAAGAATCAGTTTCATAGAATTATGTGTATGTACTGATATCTGCAAGGTATTTGGAAAAGCATCAAAAAATAAGATCGATTGATAAATGGATAATAGGATGGATAGATAATTATGTTATCCAGCAAGTAGAGCAAAAAATCTTAGAATCTGGGTGATTGGTATATGTTTATTTACTATAAACTTATTTTCTTTAAGCTTGATAGTTTTTGAAATAAAAATTTAGGGAAAGAAGTCTAGTTTGAGGTGGAAATATATTTTATTATCATGCCTCATGTATTGTAAAAATTCAAACAATACAAATATTTCATAGCTTTGTGATGTACCTCTTATTGAGATGGTCAAGATGATAAGACATGCATTCATTCACAAAGTAGATATTTATTCAGCAATTCATTATCAATCTTACTTAAGGACAGGCAAAATGTAGTTTGTTCCTGCTCTTATATTCTTTCTTTTTCAAATCTATTTCTGATACTTTCTCCTAAATGTGTAGTCTGTCCTTTCCTTTTTCTTTTTATTGAAGAATAATGTACACACAACATTGTATTCATAGAATCGTGATTTAACATTTACATACATTATGAAATGATCACCACAATAAGTCTAGTTACCATCTGTTACCATACCAAGTTGTTAGAATATTATTGACTATATTCCCTATGCTGTATATTACATCCCTGTATCTTACTGATTTTATAACTGGAAGATGTACCTTTTAATCCCTTTCACCTATTCCGTACATCTCCCACCTACCTCCCCTCTGGCAACCATCCAATTCTTCTCTGTATTTGAGTCTGCTTTCTGTTTTATTTCATTTGTTTGTTTGTTTGGGTTTTAGATTCCACATATAAATGAAATCATGTAGTATTTGTCTTTTTTTGTTTGACTTATTTCACTTAGCATGACACCCTCTAGGTCCATCCATGCTGTCACAAACAGCAAGATTTTATTCTATTTTATGGCTCAGTAATATTCCATGGTATATATACACCATACCCTTCTTTATCTGTTCATGTATTTATGGGCGCTTAGGTTGCTTCGGTATCTTGGCTACTACAAATAATGCTGTGATGAACATAAGGGTGCATATGTCTTTTCAAATTAGTGTTTTTGTTTTCTTTGGATAAGTACCTAGAAGTAGGATTGCTGAGTTGGATAGTAGTTCTTCTAATAAAGGAAGAACAGATCTTTATTTTATGATTATTCTGCTAATAAATAACACAGCATTTACATAAGGAATAATTTTAAACAATTTTCCTTTAAAATCCTCAATACTGTTTAGACTTGTTACTTATATCTGATTTGAAATATTTTAAATAAAGAATAATGAACTTTATGAAAACAAGTTCTAGAGATAGATTTTATGGTGCTTTCTATATTGAACAAATAAATAGCTAGCAAATTTTCTCCAATTAATGTTTTTCATGTCTTTGATATAAAGTACAGTCATGAAATACTAGTTTCTGAAATTAATTTATCCAAAATAAAACCAATTGAAAAAGTAACTTAAAAAAAAATTGTCTCTTTCTTTTTTTTCCCCTGAAACATAAGCCAGCAGCATCACAAGATTTTTCCTTAATACCTACATAATGTAAATTACATCTGGCATGTCTCCTTACTAAAACCCGCAGTGCCCGGACATAACTAAAGTAAATAGCTTTAAGCAAGTTAATTTATAATCTCATCCAGTGAGTGTATATGCAGCTGTCAAAAAACATTATTCTTCTAGTTACTGACTTTAAATACAAATCCTATTATCTCTATTATTGAAATGCTAAAAGAAAGCACTGGACCAGTAAAACCGTGGATCCAGTCCTTAGTCTCCTTTCTGTTCTTTTCTTCTGAGAATTTACCCACCTGACCTTTTCCCTTAGCAATAGTCTTATTTCTCCTATGGAGTACTGAATGTTTTCTTTAAACATTCCCAACGCTGAATTTTTCAAAAAGTCATGCAACTTTCCTATTTCAGTCTTGGCTCTACTATTTTCTCATCATCCACATGGTAATCTAATCCATTCTTCTCTTAACCTAGTTTTTCTTTCAAAAATTTCTCATATCTTTTTTTCTCTTTATTCTCATTCTCACCAGCCTAGTTCAATGATCTTGTACTGAGCTATCGTAATAGCTTTTAAAAGTGGAATTTACTGTTGCTCTTTCTCTGATTAAAGATTTTTTAAAAAATTAAAGCATTGCTTTTAAAAAAGATGTATTTATTTACTTTTAGAAAGAGAGAGAGAAAGTGCAGGAAGGAGGGGCAGAGGGGAGGGAGAGTCTTAAGCAGACTCCACACTGAGTGAGGAGCCGGATGTGGGGTTCAATCTCAAGACACCGAGAGCATGACCTGAACCAAAACCAAGAGTTCAAGGTTTAACTGGCTGTGCCACCCAGGTGCCCCCAAAGCAGAACTTTTGGTGCTGCTATAAGCTAGTTAAAACAACTATCCACATTTTGTTGTACACACTTCTGGTTGCTTCTCACGTTTCTTCAAAAACATGATTTTTAATTATGTATTACCTTTTCAAAAATACACCAAACTTTATTCATTTAATCCCCACATTTGTATATTTTTCATTATTAATTTCTTCTTTTTATGAATAGCACTAATATGGGCATCTATGTATATACATTTTTGTGAATTCCAGATAAATGCCAAGAGGTGGAAAGAGTGAGTTAAATAATATCAATTAGCAAAACTTTAAAAAATAATCTTTCCAAATTTCTTTCTAACCTACTTCCAGCAGTGTAAGAGTATCTGTTTTGCTAACTTTCAAACAAAAATCAACATTATCATTTTAAAATGATCAGTTTTATAGCTGACAATGGTATCTTCTTTTAATTCTCAGCCCTATTTGGTAACTGATAAAGTTCATTTTTTTATAAGAAAAATTTCTTTATTGGCCATTTATACTCCATTTTGGGAATTACCAACTAATGTCTTCAGCTTATTTTCTTATTGGAGGCTTCGTCTTTTGCTTATTCATTTTGGCATTGTTTTATAATTAGTGTTTCTGTCTCCAGCTTCTCCCAATCTCAAATAACCCCTGCTTTATTTCAAGAGAAATATATTTAATACATCATGTGCTTGTCCAAATTGTAAATGGCTCTTCATTCCCCTTAAGAATCAAGACTGACATTCAAGGATTCTAATTTCTTTGTCTACCTAAGCCTATCAATAAGCTTCACCATCCTCAACACCAATGATTTGTCCATTCTTAACAAGGGTATCCAAAGATATCCTTCCCTAATGGCTCCTCCCTTTCTTTTCCATCTGAAACCTATCACTTCTGACTCACACCCTGCACAAATCTTATTCAGTTACCCCGGTTCACATGAATCTTTCCTGGTAGAAAGATTCTATTTACATGCTCCTGCCAGAAATCTGGGAGCCTTTGCTGACACTTTCCTCTTCTTTACCTCCCATAGTCAATCCATAACCAAGTACAGTTGACCCTTGAACAACATGGATTTGAATTGTGGAGGTCCACTTACATGCAGATTTTTAAACAAGACAGCACCGTCAATGTATTTTTCTCTTTTTTATGATTTTTGTAACTTTTTCTTTACTCTAGCTTAATTTACTTTAAGAATACAGTGTATAATACATATAACATAAAAAATATGTAACAATTGACTGTTACATTATCATAAGCCTTCCAGACTAATAGTAGGCTATTAGTAATTAACTTTTTGGGAAGTCAAAAGTTAAATGCCGATTTTCCACTGCAGGGAGCAGGGAGGTCAGTGCATTGCTTAAGAGTCAACGGTACCTTTTTTTTTTTTTTTTCCTTTTTGGGAGAGAGAGAGTGTGTGTGCTTGGGCTGGGGGGAAGGGCTGGAGAGACTGGTGGGAGGGGCAGAGGGACTGGGAGAAGGAGAGAGAATCCTATGCAGGCTTAGCTCAGTGCATAGCCCAAGGAGGGGCTAGATCCCAGGACCCTGAGATCATGCCTGGAGCCAAAATCAAGAGTCAGAAGCTTAACCAACTGAACCACCCAGGTGCCCCATGAGTCAACTGTACTCTGAATTTTACTTCATAAACACAATTTAAATTCTCTTACTTAACTGAACCAACACTGCCACTGTTCCAGACCACATCTTAATCCCATACTACCTAGAATATGAATAGTCCCTCCACTACCTATTATTCATTGTCTTTTAGTAGTCATAGTGACATTTTTTTTATTAATTTTATTTTATTATATTATGTTAATCACCATACAGTACATCCCCTGATTCTGATGTAAAGTTTGATGCTTCATTAGTTGCGTATAACACCCAGTGCACCATGCAATACGTGCCCTCCTTACTACCCATCACCAGTCTATCCCCTTCCCCCACCCCCTCCCCTCTGAAGTCTTCAGTTTGTTTCTCATAGTCCATAGTCTCTCATGTTTCATTCCCCCTTCTGATTACCCCCCATTTCTTTATCCCTTTCTTCCCCTACCGATCCTCCTAGTGACATTTTTAAAAGGCAAATTTGATCACAGTTCTTACCCTTGCTTAAAACACTATCAATAGATTTTTATTGCATTTAGGATAGAATCCAAAATTATCTGCGTAGCCTACAACATCCTGCAGGATCTGGCTGCTTTTCATCATCATCTTTCACTACTTCCCCTGCCCACAGCCTTGGTCACTGTCATCCCCAGACACCCTCCAACCTCTTTCGTTCTCATCAGCACTTTCCTATATTCTTCCTCTGTGTTACTCTCTTCCCTGCACCCATATCCTATTCCTCCTGTAGTTGCCAACTTAAATGTAACTTCCTTAAGGTACACTTCTCAACTCTCTAGACTAGGTTAGGTTTTTTTATTACTGAGGCTTATAGCATAATTTCCCTCTACAGTGTTTATGATAACTTTAATCTTTCTTTTTTTTTTTTGAGTAAAGCAATAGAAATTTATTAAGTGAAGATACAGAAAAAAACTCTCAAGAGTAAAATGGGTCCTGACAGGGTTGCCAAGGAGGCCCTTTAGGGTTGGTCTTTATGGGAAGCTATCCAGGGAACTTAAATCCTTTTAACATCTCTATTGACAACACCTTCAATGGCTTACTTCCTTTTTAGGGGCTGGTTATTCTTTGTTGGTTACAGTTGATTATCATAAAGACACCCATCCCACATGACCCACCCCACACACCTAGGGCAGGGTGGCCCTCCACCCCACAGGTCCTATTTTTCTGCTTATCTCTGGTTTCCCCACACCTCCATGTTTTTGGGATTTCCTGAGCCTGATCACATAGCCCCCTATCTATGCCACCCTACCTCTCCCCACCTGTCCCTTACTCACTCCTCCCCCTTGAGTAGTAACCCTAAGTGCCACTGAGGTATGGGACAATGACCGCTCTGGCTGCTTCCTGCTGAAATGGGGCAGCGGGCTGTGTGGCAGTTAGAATCTATCCAGGGGTCGGTCCAAGGGCTTGTGGTATGGCCCCAGGGGGTCATGACAGGCAGCAAAGGGTACATGCATCAGCACATGAAAAGGATGAACATAAAACAATATTAGGCCCAAAATTATGATCACATCCCTTAGATAAGATCCCCAATTACCAATTTAGTCCAATAGATCAGTGGATATCTTGGTCTTATTTAATTGATCACAAATATCCCCTATTAATTGGGACACCTTGCAGGAGTTAATTGTAATGTTAAAACAATACATGTGAGGAAATTTCTCACACCTCAAATGGTGTAGCAATAGCAGACAGTTAATAGTGGCTCAGTTCTCTATAAGTGCTTCTCTGACTTCATTTAATTCTTGGCTGAGTATATCCAGTGCCTGGGTAGTATCATTTAGAGCCCTGCTGAGCAAGCATACTGTTTTGCTTATTTTATATTGCTGTCCTAAGGTAAGTCCTGGAAGGCTCATAGTGAGCTTTGAGTCTCTTTTTACTGGGAGGGCTGTTGTATGCTTGGTTAAAGCCTTTGTTTGCAATTGTATGTCAGTGGAGGTGGCTTCTAGGATAAAAGACTGTGTGAGAGATGAAACCATCAAGAAGCCCCTTTTGTTTGAGGTCCAGCCTTAACAATATCCTAATTACAAGGAATCACTGGCAAATGGGAGAAGACCTGTCTCAGGAGATAAGGGTATCCCTAAGTGCATCATCCAATCTAATCATGAAGAAAGCCGGACCATCCATCATCTCCATGGGATATGGTCTGGCTTTTAAAGAGCAATTTTGTCATCCCAGCCACATAGAATTGGTCAAGGTGATAGCTGAGTTATATAATTGTTGGGGAATCTATCCCATTTCCCAGTTGTTCAAGTAATCATATTCCCATGGGGTCCTGTTATCCCCACAGAATGAAAAGCAAAGAGATTGTCTATACATGAGCTATTGTGGCCATTTCTCTGAAGTTTACCTCAAATTGTCTAGCTTAGGCAAACAACAAAGAAAATCAGAACTAAAATTTAGCATACACAAAGGTGTGTTATTGAAACATATTTTCTCTATAATATCCCTCATTTCCAGAGATAGTCAAATAAGACTAATTTGTTTGAAAACAAGTCCAGTGTTAGCAAATGGCATAATTATTTGCTATGTTACATTCTGGTATAAGGTCATCATCACTCGATATTCTGGCTATTGAAGTGTTATGTGACAGAAATAACTGAGTTTATTGCAGCAATGAACTCTCCTATCAGATCATTAATAATGTACATAATTGTTCTTATTCTCTTGCAAAATGAGTTTCATCTTCAAGGAGTTCCATAAAAAGGACTTCTAGGACAAATACAGGTATTAAATATCTTTAAGACCAAAACTAAAATGGATAAAAACTTCCAAAAGTAACTAAAGTTGCATTTTAAACAAGAATAGTAACATGGGACTAAGTGAATTGGGAAAAAAATAATTACAGTTTTTTGTAACTCTTGGTTGAAACACTGGTTCTCTAATGTTTGCTCTCCCAGATTAAGGAAACTTTCTCTTAAGATATCTTTGACTTACAAAAGTATGATAAAATATTCATTTGTAAGCAAATTAAAGCATTTAACTTTTCTCTCTACCTGAACCCTCTAAAATTCAAAAGGTCTCAGTAAATATTCTTCCATGGCAACTGTAGTCATTTGCATAAGTTCAATAAGAATCTGTTCTCCTTATAACAGGACACCATTGAAAAGCCTGGTTATTTTACCAAGGCTTTGACTGGAATGTCATATTTGAGAGACACAAATAGACTCAGGTATGACCAAACAGCTTTAGGGAACTAAGGTTGACTTTATGAAACATGGAGCCATAAAGCCCCTTGGAAATGTTGGTCTGATACCTTGCTTACAGAGTTCCCAGCAGCCTCCCCAGGTAAGTAAAGAATGTCACTTCCTGGCTCACTTCCTGGCAGGTGCAGGAACCTCAGGAAACTTTGGGGACCTTGAGAAGAGGAATCCACCCTAATCTACAGGTATTGCAGGCATGTCTGATGGCAAGAACATGGCTTGCCTTCCGGCCTGGAGAGGCTAGGAAAAGTTCGACCTAAAGATTCCTCATGAAAGTTCCAGCAAAGCAGATTCTAAAAGATCTAGTTGATCAATCATTCTTGCTGAGCTTACGTAAATAATGATGCCATTTGTTAAAACTGCCCCATTCTTGCAGTTATTTGTTTCACAAGAGCAGGGACCAGGTCTGTATTTTTCAGCATTGGATGCCAAGCATCAAGCAGAATGCCTTGCAAAAATAAGAAACTCAATAACATTTCGTGGCCTGGAAAAAAATGAAAACCCGATTTACTCTATGACAACAGTACTTACTTGTGGTTCTCCAAATTATCCCTGGGGTTAATTTTTATTTCCCTAAGTATATTTCATCTTTTTCAAGTCAAAGGCCATTTTCTACTTTTCTCTATAATCCTCATAGCAGAAAACAGTTTTGCAAAACAGCAGACGTTAAATAAATAGCAGTTGAGATAAATGTGTGGTTGAATAGTCGTAACACTAACCTTTTCCAAAGAAATTGAAGGACAGGTAGTCAAAGCAAAATTTGGTACTGAGGGAAAACA
This sequence comes from Ailuropoda melanoleuca, assembly GCF_002007445.2. Classification (NCBI taxonomy): domain Eukaryota; kingdom Metazoa; phylum Chordata; class Mammalia; order Carnivora; family Ursidae; genus Ailuropoda; species Ailuropoda melanoleuca. Next base: position 57,060,477 of record NC_048232.1, read on the forward strand.
GAAGAAAGGGGTTAAAAACATCTGTATTGGTCAACTGGGCGTTGATTAATAATCAAATTATTAGTACTGATGATGTACTCAGTTTAAGCAGTTGCCAGGTATCTAAAACTAACACTCCTAACAGAAATCTGTGTTTCCTTTTCTTTGAGAGAAAGCAAGATCGTTTCTTTTTTTTTTTTTTCTTAAGATTTTATTTATTTTGACAGAGAGAGATAGCCAGCAAGAGAGGGAACACAAGCAGGGGGAGTGGGAGAGGAAGAAGCAGGCTCCTATCAGAGAAGCCTGATGTGGGGCTCGATCCCAGAACTCCGGGATCACGCCCTGAGCGGAAGGCAGATGCTTAACGAATGTGCCACCCAGGCGCCCCAAGCAAGATCATTTCTTTCCAGAAATCTGTTAATGCAGAAAAAATAATTTGCTTGAATGCAATTCAAATTAAGAGATTGAATTAATTTAAAAATTGCCATTTTCTCTTACATAATGGTAAGGATCATAGCTGTTTTTTATTGTCCCATCAAATGATTCTTTTAAGGAGCAGCTCAATCAGGCAATGAGGCATTGAAGAGGAGGTAATAAGGTCAAGGAAAATCCAAAATCAAATTCTGAAACAAAAATATAGTTAAGTCTGAATTATTTAGTTGCACCCTAACCCAGTTAGGACACAGGTCAGTTCTGGTACATTCTCACTGCCATAATTAAGCATCGGCAGCAGCTCAGGGCATTATCTTCTTTTAGAACAGAAATGCCAGGGGCTAGCCTCATTTCCTCAGATCCCGAGTGGAACCTAAACTCAGCATAAGTTAACCACTGCCAAAATTAGCCAGCATGTAGTACATCATTAGTTTTTTTTTTTTTTAAGATTTTATTTATTTATTCGACAGAGAGACAGCCAGCGAGAGAGGGAACACAAGCAGGGGGAGTGGGAGAGGAAGAAGCAGGCTCATAGCGGAGGATCCTGATATGCGGCTCGATCCCATAACGCCGGGATCACACCCTGAGCCGAAGGCAGACACTTAACCGCTGTGCCACCCAGGTGCCCCAGTACATCATTAGTTTTTGATGTAGTGTTCAACGATTCATCAGTTGCGTATAATACCCAGTGCTCATCACAACACGTGCCCTCCTTAATACCCATCACCTGGTTACCCCACCACCCCACCCACCCTCCTTTCCGTAACCTCAGTTTGGTTCCTGGAGTCCAGAATCTTTCATGGTTTGTCTCCCTCTCTGATTTCTTCCCATTCAGTTTTCCCTCCCTTCCCCTGTGGTCCTCTGCACTGTTCCTTATGAATCTTTCTTTTGAAACAGTGTAGCCATATGAATTCCTGGCCCTAGTTGCTGAGTTTCTTGTGAGGTGTCAGATTCCAAATTTGAGTTTAGGAGCCAAAGAGAATGGATTTGCTCTTCAGAATTGAAGAAGAATTAAGCACTTTGGGAGGGTGGAGTATGCATGTGTTTTGGGGGCAGATTCGGGGTGGGGGGATGGAAGACTGCCTTCTCCAACCATGACTCCTTCTCTCAAATTTCTAGTTGAGTGCACTAAAGGCCATAAAATGTGTAGTCTAAGTGGACTGATTGTGCAAACCATTGAAGGGGCTAAGATTCGTGTCTAAGTTAGTCTGAGATAAAACAGGGGAGCCAAAAGAGACAGAGTCCCTGAAAGAAGCAAGAATCTCCGAAGGGTAGTTACCAAAGAAGAGAGTGTGGTAAAGTCTTGGAACCTCCATAGTTTACACCCAATTTAGGTAGCGGCACACAGGCTAGGTATCTAAAACTAACAGTCCCAACTGAAATCTGGGTTTCTTTTTCTTTGAGAAAGAGCAAGATTATTTCTTAAGGAAAACACAGTGAAATTTAGTGTCATTAAAGGTAAATTAGTTAAAATAACAAAGGAGCCAAACAAAGAAGCAAGTTAAAATCATCTAAGTTATTTTTAAGGGAAAACAATCCTACAAAAAATCAGTGTTTCACTGAAATATTATGCAATTATAAAAATATAAATTACAATCCTATTTCTTCCGTTAAAGGTTTTATCTTGAACCACGTCGCTTTACAATCTTGTTCAGAATGTCTTATTTGTAACATGTGATTGAAAATATTTGCAGCACGTGAACGGGTTAGGTGATCTCCTGAGACTATTATTAATCTCTCAGAAATACGATCCTTATCTGCATAACTGAATTGATTATTTCAATATATATTTTGTTCTTATTACTAGCGATTCAATTAGCTAAAACCAGACATACCGATCAGTAAAGTAAATATCCTTAAATAGTTAATTTTCTTAATTTTAGTAAAGGACTCAGGACAAATGATGTCTGGGTAGGCAAGGGAAAATAAAAGCATGTTTTCTAAGACAATCTGAATGATAATATTATTTTCCATAAATAGATCATTGAAAAATTTATTCTATCCTTATTTAAAATACCTTTGCTATATTTTGAGATAAATCGTTCAACTATATGTAGCAGCAAATAAATGTGCAAATTTATCTGTTAGATAATATTTCAAATTATACCATTAGGCAATACTTTTATTTCAAAACCTAGGTTACATTGTTGTTGTTAATTTCTGATTTTCTGTTTGTTTTTGTGTTTTTTTTTTTTCATTTTGATCTGATCCCATTTTTCTCTGAACGGGCACTACCTCTGTTAAAGTCCTCGAACAGTAAGCCAGTACCTAACCACAATGCAGGTGTATGTAAAAATGCAATATTTAAAAAAAAATACATTAACATGTAAATGTAATATGTATTATTGGTATTTTTAAATTTATGTCCAAGGAAATTGAGAACCAGAGAAGTTAAGTGAAGTCTAATATATCATTGTCAGTGGGATGGTAGAAATTCAAATACTGATTTCTAACTTAAATTTATCTTCTTTTGACTTTACTAAGAAACGGAGAAACCCGAGGTAATAGAGATAGAGATATATGGCACCAAAAAACAAAGTCACTTTTTGTGTCCCCAAATATTTAGAGGGTTCAGCTGATTTGCATTTTTGTAGCATTATGAGTTCCTATCAGCAACAGCCACGTGAAAAACTGAGTAACACCTTGGTGGGTTAGATTAGGTCATGTGCTCTATCACACTCACTTTAATTAGCTGAATAATTGCTTCAGCTTTTCAATTCTTTGTCCACAGAGACTTGAGACTCAACTTTCATTGCATGAAAATCACGTTCAGATTTTTCAAAGATAATTTGTTCAATTTTGTTCACCGCAATGATTGACAGCTGTTCTGAAAGAACAAAATCCAGACAAAGCCAAGCATTGAGAATCACTGATCCATGAAATAATGTCCCCCCCCCCAGGAGAAAAAAAGCACCCAGATTTATCAATTATTAATATTTTATATTATTCTATATATTTATATATTTTATGTCAAATGTGATCTCTTGCCTACATTTATATATCTATTTCTGGATCTTAATTAGTAAGTATTTTAAAAAGATGCATGAGGGGCGCCTGGGTGGCACAGCGGTTAAGCGTCTGCCTTCGGCTCAGGGCGTGATCCCCGCGTTATGGGATCGAGCCCCACATCAGGCTCCTCTGCTATGAGCCTGCTTCTTCCTCTCCCACTCCCCCTGCTTGTGTTCCCTCTCTCACTGGCTGTCTCTATCTGTCGAATAAATAAATAAAATCTTTAAAAAAAAAATAAAAGATGCATGAGATCCCCAAGACTGAAACACATTTAGTCAAAATAAAATCAGAAGAAAGACAGGATGCACAATGGACTATGCAGAGATATGGAAATTAGAAATTCAGATGTTATATAAACTTGACCATATCCTTTTTATACATGACCTTGAATTTTATGTTGTTTTATATATTTCTTATTGTCTTTGAAATGAGGTTCAGCCTAATCACAAAGGCAATTAATTGATTCCATAATAACAAGGGAGGAAATCATTTTATTTAACTGGGTTCCATTCCGTATTTGAAAGGTCGTATAATCACATAGCATATAAAATCCTAACATTTAGAGGCAAACTGCCCTTGAATGATTTAAGCTGTTTCAAACCATCATGTGTTTGTGTGTAACATGTGATGTACAATAGCCAGTTTTTGCCATCTGTAATGTTGCCCTTAGCAACAGAAAAGCATGTGACAGTGCTTATGTGACGCTGCTGGCCAGCAACAGTGTGTGGAAGGATTTAAGCAAAATGAAACAGACAGAAATATTGATCCAGACAACTGGAGTTTTCAAGTGTTATTGCAATGATAGTGCAGACCGTGAAGAGAAGTAAGGAGCAAAGAAAGCAAGCAGGGAAAACTGGAGAGAGAGACTCTGGCAACATAAAAGGATACGTTTTCCAGAGGTTACTGTAAAGTTGAATTTAAATTATGTACATGTAAAAAAATTACCTGCATGTAGAACAAACGTGATCATTTTATGTCTTTGTCCCCATCATTTTATAATTTATACTTATTAAAGAAGGCTAGACTGCATTGTGCTGCTTCATATTAAAGGGCTAGCACAAACACCTTCCTCTGTTACCATCACAAGTTACGAGTAAGGTTGGGGATTCTATTAACAATAACCATGCTCATTTAAAGACAGCTAGAGAAGTACACCTTCAGGGGAGAGTTCATAGAATGGCTTAAATGGAATAGAATTATGAGATCACGAAAAAAGAATACCATATATAATGTTATATATATTATATAATCATGCCAATGCAAAACCATAAGATGTTTCAAGAGTAATAATTTTTTAGAATTTGAAACAATAATAAAACTATGAGAGGGAAGATTCTATAGTGTACATGATCAACTTGGTTTACTCTATTAAGAAACTCTGGCTAGATGTCTTTAATCAGAAAGAAAAAAAATGCAGATGTAACAGCATAAGGACCAATGTCAGATGGAAATTATGTGGACAAGTAGGCTTCTGTGCCTTGTAATCCTTCCATGTGAGTGTCAATGATTTTAATATTTTACTGGAAACGGAATGCTACTGTGAAGAGAACTATGGTGAAAATAACAAATCTCAAAAGGGAAAATACCTTCACTTTTACTATCTCATGTTTACTCTTGTAAAGAGAAGAGGAAATACATGAACTTTACACTTACGAAATAGTTCAACTGATAGAACCAGCAGATACTGAGCACTTGTGATATTTAGATTTCCGTCTATGATCTCATATTGCAAAAGCAGTATGAAGTACATGGTATTATACCCATTTTATAGGTGAGAAGGTTGAAACTTTAATAGCTTAAGTGACCCTTCCAAGGCTATTAAGAATTGAGTCTCTATTTTCACCCAAGCCTTATACCGCACCCTTGCTTGCCACTAAGCCACTTAGACAGAAGGAAGTCTGTGTGCATGCACATTCAATATCATAAGGTCTTGTACAATTGCAAGAGGTGGGCAGTACATTTAACTCTGCGCTTTCAAAAAAAGTCAAACCAATGAGATAAATACATTGTCAGTTACAATTCTCTAATTCTCTATTCAGTACCTCCTCTGTGTGTACAGATGTGGTACTAGGCACTAGACACACAATGGAGGGACAGCAGACCTAGTTGTTGCCTTATATACTAATCAGGGTTCTCCGAGAAGCAAAGTCAAATGAGATCGATTGATCTATCTATCTATCTATCTATCTATCTATCTATCTATCTATCTATCGGCTGACATGTGCTGTAATCTGTGCTTCTCATGCTGGGACCCAGGAGGGCTGGTGATAGAGATTCCAATCTGAATCTAAAGACCTGAGAACCGGAGCACTGGGGGCAGGAGAACATCATGTCTCAGTTCAACAGTCAGGTGAGAGCAAATTCAACCCTCTTCCAACTTTTTGTTCTATTCAGGCCCTCAAGAGATTTCAGGATGCCCATCCACATGGGGGAAATTTGGGGGGATATCGGCATTATTTAGTTCGCCAATTCAAATGCTAATCTCTTCCAGAAACACTCTCACAGATACATCCAGAAATAATGTTTAACCAGATATTTAGCATCCCATGGCCCAGTCAAAATGACAAATCAACTATCAAACCTTCTATGTTCTAGCCTTGCCTCATGTAATCATGGGCTCATGGAATTAATTAATTAATTAATTAAGTCCTCATTGAAATGGTGAAATAAAACAATCAAATATTTTATTTTCTGTCTCCCCAGAAAGAATACCATTGTTGTAGTTCACCGCCTAGAACTCTGTCTGACCCCATAATTATATTTCAAGGAATGGTTGGTTCAAGTAATCTCACCTAAATATATCATTATGAACTATGGAGGAGACATTTTGGTTTTACAAAGTAGGGAGAGGGGGGCAATGACAGACTGCTTTAGGAATGAGAAAGAGGTATGAAAATAGAGACTGACTGGAAACAACACTTAAGAAGTTTGGCTGCAAATGGGAAGAACAATGAAGGGACGCCATAGCTAGAAGTTAAAGTAGAGACAAAGCAAGTGTTTTAAATGTTTCTGTTTAATTTTGCTTTGTTGTGGTTTTTAAGGTAGGAGAAACCTGAACAGGTTTAAGTGTTGATGAAAGTGTGTCAGACCGCTAATTGGCCCTCAAAAGTTAATTCTCTTTTCCCACAGAAATAGTTTTAGCTGGGCACAAGGCTACTCAGCTGAAGACTACATTTCTCAACTTCCCTTGCCGCCCAGTGTGGCCACATGACTAAGCTGTGGCCAATGGTGTATGAGCAGAAGGGATTTTGCAACCTCCGCCTCCTAAGTCTTAAAATGGAATTTTGTGGTTTCCACTTTGTTCTTCCTCTCCCCCTACAGGCTAGGGTGTGGAGGCTGTGGTGACGTAATTCAACCCTGGGGAAGAGAACAGGAAAAAGGGAACCCAGGCATGTGAATGGATCACAAACACTGTAGTCCAGCTCCAGACAAAGTAGGTAAGAGAGAAATCTTATTGTACCTCTTTATTTTGGAGTCTCTTTTTCCTAGATGCATAGCACCATGGATTTAGTGATGAGGGACAAGTTAGAGGGACCATAGTAAAAAGAAGTAGGTAAGATTCATAAGAAGTTATAAGAATTAAGAATTTAGAATTAAGAATGACACTGTGTGTTACCATGTGAGCATATATATACACACACACACATAAAGATACATATCTATGTCTATCTATATCTAATCTATATCTGTATCTATATATAGCTTTCCTGGCTCTGAGATTTCAGAGAAATTGCTTTGGAATCTTCAGATCTTTAAGATATTAAAAAACATTATAAAATATACATATTGCATACAACTGCTTATTGAGTGTTTCTCGGTGCCTATAAATGAACTAATGTCAAAGCCTTATTTAATAAATATTACTCTATGAGGTTCTAAGCTGATAATGTATAGATCTTTGATGATCTGGCTTAATGCAACATATATTTGGAATGTTTAGAGACACAGTGATTGCATCTTTTTCTTTTCTTTTTTTTTTTTTTAAAGATTTCATTTATTTATTTGACACAGAGAGAGAACAAGCAGGGGGAGCAGCAGGTAGAGGCAGAGGGAGAAGCAGGCTCCCTGCTAAGCAGGGAGCCTGATGCAGGGCTTGATCCCAGGACCCTGGGATCATGACCTGGGCTGAAGGCAGATGCTTAACTGACTGAGCCACCCAGGCGCCCTGCTTGCATCTTTTTCTTACAAACAAGCTTTTGATAAGAATTAGCAAAATATTTAAGGTTTTATCCTAGATAAAAAATTAAGATACTCGAATTCTATTTAAAGACTATTCAAGTATCTACTTTCTTAAATTAAAGATGTATCTAACTCAAATATTTTATATACTATCAAGAAATAGTTCAAGGGAGTATGTTAATAGAATAGCAATTTATAAAGGATTGCTTATTCTACTTCATGCTTGTGATTATGTGTAGGAGAGCAAGACTTCAGTGGGTAAAAGAAGCAATAACAGGAACACACGTATATGGCAAAAGCTGTATCGTGTGGCAAAAGCCAACCATTCCCCTATCATTCCATGCCGAAAACAGCAATGATGGTGGATAAGATAGATAGGCCTACAGAGGTCGGCTCTCCCATCTCCTGCAGCCCCTGAGATAATGCCTCACTGGGACCCATGCTGATAGTCACATACACAGTTCCTTGCTGCCCCTCATGTGATTGCTTTCTTGAGTTGTTCTCTCTTTGCTTCCGCATACTTTACATTCTACAATAAAAGCGAGATTCCACTGGACTCCGGGCTTCACCTCCATGCCTGCACTGTTTGGCAGTCCCTGGTGGTGCAGCCCCTTTGGGCTTCTCTTTGTTCCAACTTACTGGATTCAGAATAATCATTTCATCTCTCAACGAATGCGCTAAGCAGCAATTATGGTGAATTCTGATTAAACATGATCCTGCTGTAAGTCCAAGTCCTAAATCTAATTGCTTTTGTTTGCTTGACATGTTGCCCTAGCCATCAGCCTCTAATTTGTTCTTTAAAAATAGCATAATCAGGGGCACCTAGGTAGGTGGCTCAGTTGATTATGTATCCAACTGTTGCTTTCGGCGGGGGTCACAAGATCGAGCCCTGTGTTGGGCTCTGCTCTTAGTGGGGAGTCTGCTTGAGATTCTCTCTCTCTCCCTTTCTCTCTGCCCCTACCCCGTGTACACATGCTTCCCTCTCCAAATAAATAAATAAATTTTAAGAAATAATCATAATCAGAAGCTCCTTTTTTGAAGAAACTTTTCCGACTTGCAAACTTACATAAATGTGAATATATTCTTTACAACAAAAGTATGTCATCTCTGCCTGTCCCAGATAAGCAGCATGAGCATTCATTAGTATAGTATTTCTATGGCATTAGAAACAAATGAATGTAGATATAACCTTTTATAACCTTTCATTTACCTTGTTCAAAAGAACATAAGCTTTTGTACACTTGACAATTTGCTACAGTGTTTCTCAAATTTTAGTTGGCTACTTACTAGTTCCATGACCAGCGTTGGGCTGCCTACAACCTTCAGAGCACGGAGGAAGCAAGGAGCTTACTTACCCCCATAGCCAAGAATGCTTGCTCAAATCCCAGATCTTTTCTCTTCCTAATCACAAGTGGTTGGGAAAGTTATTTCATGGCTCTCTGCCTTAGTTGCCATATCTGTGGACAGGGTACCTACCAGAAAAGTGTGTTGTGAAAGTTAAACAAGATAATTGATAGAATTTTAGTTGAAGAATATTCAAGAAATAGAGTGGTAAAGATATCCTAAATTTTCTGCACATATACAGTCATTAGACAATCTAGATATTTGTTTTTTCCTTAAGAATAAATATTAGCTCACTAACACATTTTGTTATTAGCAAAATTTGCAAATTAGGAAACATTGTTAAAAACACCTTTGAAAACATGAAAGAAATTCCTAAGATCTTAGGAACAGATTTTAAAATGTGTAGAAACTGAAAGTTCATATATAAAATGGTATTTGTTTACTGAACTTTAGCACTAACATATCTATGTCACAGTTTAAGCTTTTAAAATAATAATTCTAATAAATGTATGTATGCACAGTGTGCATAAAACTGGAATTTTAGTTCTGCGTTCAATTATGTCCATTGATATTGCTCATTGCTGTTCTAAGTGTGAAACAGACAGTCCTTACATGGGCAATTTCTTCATTTCATTTCTTTAAAACAAACCAGCTAAAACTTATATAGAAGTGAGGAAAAGAATTGGAGGCACCAACGTTGGTTTCTACCACAATTTGGCAAGGCCCAATCCATTTGAAATCTGCTGGTTCTAACATTGGTGATAATCTGTAGCTGTTTGCTCACCTTTCATTTATTCTGAAAACTGTGGGTTTGTGCATGGAATGAATTATGACCAAGAAAAAATATTTTGGAGTTTATTCTTTCAATTATCTTCTAATGCCATATACTGAGTTTTTGCTCCAAATGGGGAATAAGGCATAATTAAAGCTCAGTTTGGGGGTTCAGCCTGGGAAGATCCAGAGGCAGGGATAGAAAGAGGTTATTATGGGTTTAAGGAAGAGGAAATAGGAAATAACTGTGTCTTTTCAGTATTGATAAGAATCCACAAAGAATGTGTTATGTATGACATCTTGCTCTCTTTCTTCTACTGAGAGCAATATGTCAAGAGAAAGATAGCAAAAAATAAGATACAGATAAAAAGATGCAAAGGAACATGGACAGGGACAAATACAGTAGATTATTTATGGGTTTGTTTTTTTTTCCCCCTGTTGAGAAAAATTCAGTCCCTTTTTTTTCCCTCTCTGGTTACAAAATAAAATTGTGGTGCTTTAAAAAAGGATGAGACTTGATTAACATAGTTTCTGACATTAATCCAGACCCTGAAGTTCAAATATTTGACAGAATAAAATAAAATAAGGTTAACCTTTTCAAAGTTTTTGAAAAGGCTGTCATGTTTCTTCAGGACTTGGATGTCACAAAAAATTGTATAGTTGATTTTTATTTTAATTTCTTGATCTTGGACTTGCCAACCTCCAGAACTGTGAGAAATAAATTTCTACTGTTAATAAGCCGTCCAGTTTAGGGTCTTTTGTTAGAGCAGTCCAAATGGACTAAGAAATTGGATTAGGGCTCCACTCTTAAGACCTCATTTTACCTTGATTATTTTTTTAAAGGCCTTCTCTCCATATATAGTCACTTTAGGGATTAGGGCTTCAATTTATGAATTTGGGAGTGGAAACAATTCAGTCTGTAATATGTTATATTTCTTTATTTTAGCATACTATTTTTCCTTTTCTTTCAGATTGAATAAATGGAAATATTGCTGGTTTTATACTCTGTACTGTAAGCATATTGCCCTTACTTTTGGGGTGCAGGTGCCCCTTCGGATCACACATGTGTATCTTTGGGGTAAATACCCAGTAGTGCAATTGCTAGGTCATAGGGTAGCTCTATTTTCAACTTCTTGAGGAACCTCCATACTGTTTTCCAGAGTGGCTGCACTGGCTTGCATCCCCACCAACAGTGTAAGAGGGTTCCCCTTTCTCTGCATCCTCGCCAACATCTGTCGTTTCCTGACTTGTTAATTTTAGCCATTCTAACTGGTGTGACGTTGTATCTCATTGTGGTTTTGCTTTGTATTTCCCTGATGGCAAGTGATGCAGAGCATTTTTTCATGTGTCTGTCGGCCATTTGTATGTCTTCTTTGGAGAAATGTCTGTTCATGTCTTCTGCCCATATCTTGACGGGATTATTTGTTCTTTGGGTGTTGAGTTTGATAAATTCTTTATAGATTTTAGATACTAGCCCTTTATCTGATATGTCATTTGCAAATATCTTCTCCCATTCTGTCGGTTATCTTTTGGTTTTGTCGACTGTTTCCTTTGCTGTGCAAAAGTTTTTTATCTTGGTGAAGTCCCAACAGTTCATTTTTGCCTTTGTTTCCCTTGCCTTTGGAGACATGTCTAGCAAGAAATTGCTGCAGCCAAGGTCGAAGAGGTTGCTGCCTGTGCTATCCTCTAGGATTTTGATGGATTCCTGTCTCACATTTAGGTCTTTCATCCATTTTGAGTCTATTTTTGTGTATGGTGTTAGGAAATGGTCTCTTGTTGCTGTTGAAATGTACATTCCTGGTGTGTGTGTGTGTGTGTGTGTGTGTGTGTGTGTGTGTTCTAATGAGTTTGAACATCTCTGCATATGCTGATGACACTTGGGGTTTCCTTTTCTATAAATTACCTGGACATATTTTTGTCTGTTGTTTTACATCAGGATTTCCCTTTTTTTAATTGCAAATTTGTCAGAGTATCTTTACAGCTATTAAATCCTTGTTAGTTTTAAACATTACAAATATCTTCCACCTGTTATCTGTTAACTTTGTCTATAGAGTCCTCTGTTAATCAGAAAAACTTAATTTTTCTGTATTCAATTTTTTCCAGATGGTTTGTGTTTAAAAAGTCTTCCTTAAGTCCTATGTCATGAAGATAATTTATTTTATCTTATTAACTTTAAAGATTTTTTTTTATAACTAGGATTTTATTCCATCTTTCACCTTTGTATGTAGAGTTAGTTAGGGATCCTTTTATTTTTCACCATCTAACAAGTTGTTTTTCCCAGGATCTCCACTAAATATTCTTTTTTTTTTTTTTTAAGATTTTATTTTTTATTTATTCGACAGAGATAGAGACAGCCAGCGAGAGAGGGAACAAGCAGGGGGAGTGGGATAGGAAGAAGCAGGCTCATAGCAGAGGAGCCTGATGTGGGGCTCGATCCCAGAACGCCGGGATCACACCCTGAGCCGAAGGCAGACGCTTAACTGCTGTGCCACCCAGGCGCCCCTCCACTAAATATTCTTATATTTGACTTTGATATATGGTGTTAAATTGATCACTTATTTGATGTCCGNCCCAGAACGCCGGGATCACGCCCTGAGCCGAAGGCAGACGCTTAACCACTGTGCCACCCAGGCGCCCCTCCACTAAATATTCTTATATTTGACTTTGATATATGGTTTTAAATTGATCACTTATTTAATGTCCATATATACACAGATCTGTTTCGGAGCACTCTATTCTATAGAGTGTCTATAATTTTTTTTTCTGATTATGCTACAACTATCAGCTCTTACTATTTTGGCTTTGTTATGATTTAAGTATCTGGAAATGTATACCCTCAGTCTTTTCTTTTTTTGTGGTTGCCTTAGGCATTCATTAATCTTTATTCTTCCACATACGTTTTGGAGCAAACTAATTTTAGTCTTCAAGTTATTCAACTGAAATTTTTATTGAAATTGTATTAAATGATTGAATTCAATTGTGAAGAATTGATATAATACTATTCTGGCTAAGACAATGTAATTCTTTCTAATTCTCAAATAATCTCCTATGCCCCCTTTTTAAAAACAGTCTTACATTTTCTTTGTAGAGTTTTTGTGCATTCTGAATTATTTTATTTGAATTATACCTTATTGTTATTTTTGGTATTATAAAGGGTATCTCATTTTTATTAGATTTTCTAATTCACTATTATTGGTGAAGCACATAGTGCCAATTTTGCATCTAGAAAATTACTTCAACTATCTTATTCTAAAAGTATTGCCCTTGGTCCTATTGTGTGTGTGTGTGTGTGTGTGTGTGTGTGTGTGTGTGTGTGTGTGTGTTTAAGTAGGTAATCATATCTTCTGCAAATTATGAAAGTTTATCTCAACCCTTTCAATTGCTACATTTCTGTTTGGCACCCAATAAACACTTTAAATTTTAGATATTTTACTATTTAGTTTCTTCTTTTGTTTCTCTGGGGCTGCCCACATTCTGATGTTGGCACTTCTAGTCTTACCTTCCACATCTCTCAGCTTTTCTTTCATATAGTATTCTGCCCTGCTCCCTGCTCAGGGAATTTCTGAATCTGAACTATCCAATTCTCTGCTTCATTCTTCAGCACCATATATCTTGCTTTTCCTTCAATTGATTCAGTTTATTTCAAAGACAGTATTTTTCACACTTCATGTAATACACCTTAACTTAGAATTTTGGGAGGATATTTTCTTCTAGTTTCAAGTTGCCCTTATAATTTTTGTCCCTTTAAGGATATATATATTTTTTTAAAGATTTTATTTATTCGACAGAGATAGAGACAGCCAGCGAGAAAGGGAATACAAGCAGGGGGAGTGGGAGAGGAAGAAGCAGGCTCATAGCGGAGGAGCCTGATGTGGGTCTCGATCCCATAACGCCGGGATCACACCCTGAGCCAAAGGCAGATGCTTAACCGCTGTGCCACCCAGACGCCCCCCTTTAAGGATGTTTAACAAACTTATTTTAAATTCTTGATTTATCTGTTCTGATAATACTTCCTCAGATGGCAAAAACTGTTCAGCTTTTGTTTTGTTTTGTTTTTTGTTTTCCTTTTCACTGTAGTAATTTTTTAGTAGTAACTTTTTTTTGGTTTCTGTTTTATTTTTTGCCTGCGAAGACATGTTATTCAAAAAGGCATCAGTTACTCTGTTTGGTGATGAGTATGGGAAGAGGCCAAAAGCCAGGCCCTAGTTGTGTCTGCCCTGGTTACTTTAATGAGATTAAAGTGGATGGCACCCTGAGTAGAATGCAAAGAACAGCTGTTGTTTGTTCCTCGTTCCTGATATTCTACACAGCTAATCTTTTTGCTTCCTGATTTATCACCTTGGACACTCTCTGGTGCGGGTTATTGCATCCAGCTTCAACGGTGAAAGGGAAGATACTAGTTGTATAAGTGAAATGTGTGCATAGAAAAGAGCAGAACTAGTAATCAAAACGAGAAACACATTATGTGTGAAAAATAATAGAGTAGATGCCACCCAAGAAGGAATTAGTGAGCTGGAATGTCAGATTGAGTAATTATTTCGGAAGGCAGCAAGAAACAATAATGTAATGTTTTACAAATTAGTTTTAAAAACCCCTAAAAGGCATGGAGGATAGAAACAGAAGTGTATGGGATATAGTATGGATAAAGCATTCAGCTTGTGGACAGGCAAGCCAAGCACATCTAAACATATCTCAGAGTATACTTTAACTCATACAAAATCATAAAACTGCATTTCTTGGGGCACGTGGGTGGCTCGGTGGGTCGGTTAAGCATCCGACTCTTGATATCAGCTCAGGTCATGATCTCAGGGTTGTGAGATCGATTGCTGCCTCAGGCTCTGTGCTGGGTGTGGAGCCTGCTTGAGATTCTCTCTCTCTCTCACCCTGCCCCTCGCCCCCTCAAAAAGCAAAATAAAACAAAATTGCATCTCTTTGTGAAAAAAAAAATTAATAAGGAAAGAATACAGTTCGTAAGGTCATTGATAAACATAAAATGAAAGTCGAGATGCCAAAGAAACTGGTACTTTTTAGCTAGAAAATTTAAGTTTGAAGAATGCTGTATAAAATGTCACTTCATTTGGACAAGATTCATAAAATTGTTTCAGAGAGTGTTTGTTTCCTTGCAAAAGATGTTCATCAAAGAAGAGATAGAACTTTTAGTGATATTTAAAATGTGGTTAACTTTCCATATGAGGCTACAATTAAATTGAAAAGAAATTCATGAGTTTCTACAAGTAATTCCATGGGACAACAAGATACTGAATATACCTGTACCGCCACTGAACTTCACTGTAATTTGGTTTGAAAATTTTAAATGCTTCTGAGTAGACAATTTAAACCATAAAGAGCTGACATGTTGCCATGGTAGCAATTCCTCCCAGCTGAGTAAGATATAGAGAAGAAAGGATATAGGTCAGAAACGTGTTTACATGGAAAAACAACTGCATATTAAAATTAAATGCTTTTGTAAATGTCATATGCCAAAGGAGAACTGTGAACCCTAGTTTCAGGCTACTAAAGACAGACTGATTCATCTTTGGGAAGATGTTGCAAGCTGTGCTGTGAGACATCGAGCATTTCAGGTCGAGAATATTCTCTTCCCTGCATATTGGCAGTTCATTAAAAAAAAATGGTGGCCATGATAAAACTTTTTGCTACTGGTTTCATCGTGTGTTCCTTGAAATAGAAATATATTTAATTGAAGAATTCTCCTGAAAGGCAACTCATCTCACAATGCATTTCTCCTGGGCAAGAAGGATTAACTCTATGGTCAGTAATTATCTGTTGGTTATTCATTCTGTACCCTGATTAATGGCTAAAATTTCTGAAATGCAATTGAAGCAAGATATAACTAAAGGGAAGGAGGGAAGGAGGGTGAAAGATGCAGGAAGAAATAAAGCAAAATTAGCCAATAACCCACAGTCAGGAAAAATGAAAGAAACAAATAACAAGAGTAAGAAGGAAGGAAGGAAGGAAGGAAGGAAGGAAGGAAGGAAGGAAGGAAGGAAGGAAGGAAGGAGAAAAGAACACTGGGAAGTATTAAAGTTTCCCTGATAAAAGGATGAATTTACCATTTGAAAAGAGAGGTTGAAATGGAAATTTGTAGACTGCCCTCACTGTATATAGGTTGGTTTCCACGTCGTAATGAAATGGGAGAGCTAGGTTTTTTTGTCTCAGGTAGTCTAAGAATGAATCTCGCAGACAATGGAGAGTGAGTAAAGCAATGGAAGTTTATTAGGTGAAGATTCAGAAAAAGCTCTTAAGAGTGAGAGGGGTCCCTGACAGAGTTGCCAATGAAGGCCTTTAGGGTTGGTATTTTACAGAAAGCTAACCAGGGAACTTAAATCCTTTTACATCTCTATTGATATCACCATTGAGCAAGGACTAATGATAACATCTTCAATGACTTACTTCCTTTTTAGGGTCTGGTTATTCTTTGTTGATCACAGGTGATTATCATAAAAAAGACACCCCCCACCCCCCTACACACCTAGGGCAGGGTGGTCCTAGGGCAGGCTGGTGTGGTTTGTTCTCTTATCTCTGGTTTTCCCACATCTCCACATTTTGGGGATTTCTGTGAGCCTGATCACCTAGCCCTGTCTATCTCTCCCTACCTAGCCCTAACTGTCCCTTACTCAGTAAGACAACCATGACTTTTCTCATAGCGGAATTCACACTTCCATAGTTCTACTGAATTTGGTTTGGATAAGGTTAACTTGGATGCCCAGTTCTAAGGGTAGTGTCTGATTGGCTTCAACTAAAAAATATCCCATTCTCCACTGAACTAAGTAATTAATTCTAGGATGGGCAGATGATCCAGTCTGAGCCAGTACTTACATATTCTTTGAAGTTCTAAAATAGAAAAGTTCTTTCAACCTTCTCCTGGAGTGGCAATATGAAGACTTGAGGTCTCTCTGCAGCCATCGTGGGACCACTAGGAAAAGCTTAAAGCTAGCAGAAGCCATCAGTGGAATCTGGGGATTGAGATACCTCAGGGGAAGATGAACCAAGACATGGATTGAGTGAAATTTAACCTTGAACCAAAGCACACAAGAAGGCAGAACTATCCAGGGACAGGTCAGTTGCTGGGGCAGTTACATTCTTGATTTGGTGGGGCGATTGCACCCTGATTCCATTAGGAGAAGACACAGCTATCTGTTCTTTCCCAGACCTTACCCTTTGTGCCTCTTCATTGACTGGTGATCCCAATTTGTAGCTTTCATAATAAAACCTAATCATAAGTACAGTACTTTTGTGAGTTCTGTGAGTCATTCTAGCAAATTACTGAACCTGAGGGGGTCATGGGAACTTCCAAATTTATAGCCATTCAGTCAGAAGTGTGGGAGGCCCCAGATGTTCCGTTAAGTGTGGCTGGCATCTGAGGTAAGATCAATCTTTGGAGGGACCATGCCCTTTAACTTGTGGGGTCTTTGCTATCTTTAGGTGGCTAGTGATACAATGGAATTACAGTACCTCCACTTAGTTTTAGACCAATTAGGTCAAAATGGAATAATAACGTAACACCATAATGAAATTTCAGGGGTTTACAAACACTCAGAAAATAGTGTACCTCAAACAGAAGTTTAATATGTTAGTATTTAATGAAAAAAAATTCCCTTAATCTTTTCTTCAATAAGGCTTAGCCAGAGTTCCAGGAGACCTTTAGGGAATGCCTGGAAGCTTTGAGAGATCATTTGATGAAAGACTTGTGAAGAGGGCTCTATTTCAACAGCTTCTAAGTTGGAGGGACTGTTGCTCACAGTTCCTGGTTGGAGGAAGAGAGACAAACAAGAGAATGACAGTGTCACATGAAGGCAGCCAGACGTGAATTCCCTTCTGCACCTCATTCTGTCACAGAGACAGAGGGCTTTCAAGGTATTTTGCTTGCTGTCAAAGTCAGCGGAGGTAGGTGGGGTGGGAAAGGAGCTAGTGAGGCTCAAGGGATTATGTGACTCCAGTCTATGTGGAGTAGATCCAGAGCTCAATTTCAAGTGATTTCATTTCTAACCCTGAGTTTTTTTCTGCCATAACATACTGGTCTGGGAATTAAG
This sequence comes from Ailuropoda melanoleuca, assembly GCF_002007445.2. Classification (NCBI taxonomy): domain Eukaryota; kingdom Metazoa; phylum Chordata; class Mammalia; order Carnivora; family Ursidae; genus Ailuropoda; species Ailuropoda melanoleuca. The sequence continues at coordinate 57,078,242 of NC_048232.1, forward strand.
GTGGGTTTGTGCTAAAGTCGTAAACAAGGAACATGTATTTACACATTCATTATTGACGATCATTTTTATAGTTACTGAAAGAGTACTTGCTCACTTTTCCAACCCATAGTACCCCACACATGATCTTATTCCCCATGAGAGAGAGACTTTACCAGAAAACCACTAGCAATGCCAGAAAGTACTGATTGCTGATGTGATGTCAGAGCTGGTGATCTGATAGTGTTTGGTGCTGTTATAATATTTCCTCCAGCAAACTTCGATTACACTGAAGCCAGCATGGACTAGGGTGCTGAGATTAAGGGAGAGATAAGAGTGATTACAAAGAAGTTACCAATGAATCATGAATCTAATTAAACTGAAAAAGGCAGTGAAGACAGGAGGTGGCTGTGAATAGTGGGGTCGTGGAGGGATCAAGAGACTAGAGAAATCTGAAGGTAGAAGAACTGATTTTATGGGACACACGGGCCGAGTGGCAAGAAGTGTGGGGGCAGATGCCAAGATATCTTTCTGGTCGCACCTTAAGTCTTCTGAGGTCAGAGGGTCAAGAGGCCCAACCAACCACCACGGTTGTGTTTAGGAGAAAAAATGTATAACTCAAAGTCAAAATACTGATAGACCCAAAAGTAAACACTGAAGCTCAGGTTTTTTTTCAATATCTTTCATACTTGAAAAGCAACCTTCTTAATTCTATGACTGTTTTTTTCACAATTAATTGTGAAATTATTGATAACGTGAAATTTTCATGTAAAATTATTCTGGAGCTTTTAAAACAGTGCCCCCTGAGGCATTCCTGAAATCAGGCACAGAACAATTTACCTCATGCTACCTACTGCTGCAGGAGACAAGGTAGTCAGTTCAGTGACTGACTGACGAAACAGGAAAACACTCTTTTCTGTCAACGTCGACCTGTTGTTTTCTCTCAACGTCGACCCTTGTCACCTGAGCTCCATGGATCTCAGCCAGTGGCATACCATGTACATTCCTCAGAGCAATTAGAAAGCCAGTATCATTGATTTATTTTACAAACACATAAATAATGTTCATTTACACTGTGTTACAGTTTTCAAGGCCCTACAAATGCTGAATTATTTAAGTACCACTTTTCTTTAGGTTTACTTTGTTATTATATGCATTCCAATAAGGAGGCCGAGCTACAGAAAGGAGAAATACCTTGCTCAAGGTTATAGCTAGTACCTGGCATGATTTGAGCTAGACTATCTGATCCCAAAGCCGTGCATTAGCCACTCCCCTTCTGTCTCCCCGGGGTCCTTAAAGACATTAGGCTCTGCCAATGGGAGAGTTGGAGGAGGCACTCAGGGTAATAAGAACAGAATGAACAAAGATGTGGAGAAGAGCAGAAGAACTTATTTGAAAAATACAGTGCCCTCAGGCTGACTTAGTGATTTATTTGATAGTGGTTATAAAATAAGACTGACAATTAAAAATAGTTGTATGATAGTAATGACCTCAGCGGCCAGAATAAACATGCAGAGTAAATATCTGGGGTGCAGGTAATACATTTCTGTGTATTGACAGCATCCTTGCTGAATCTCATATGAACTCAAGCCCTTTGCTAAAATAGAATTCTCCCTTTTCGGGAAGTGGGTTGAGGTTCACCAAGACAATCTAGGTTCAGTGATTCAATAAATGGCCTCACAGGACTCAGTATAATTTTACCTATGGCGACACTTTGTTATAGTGAAAAGTATACAAAGCAAAATTATCAAAGGGAAAAGGGGCATGGGATGTAAGTATGGAGGAAACCAGGCACCAACTTTCCGGAGTTCCCTATCTGAGGAGTCACAAAGGGCACCCTAATTTCTCCAACATTGGGTTGTGACAACACATATGAGTTTTGGTTTTTTGGTTTTTTGTTTTCCTTAACCAGGGAAGCTCATCAGATGCTCAGCATCCAAGGTTTAAATTTGGGACTGGTCACATAAGCACATTCTGTCTAACATGCATCTAAA